>NW_016829908.1:583694-635960 GCF_001698545.2 Rhinopithecus bieti
AAAAAAAAAAAAAAAAAAAAAAAAAGTGGCTAATGTAACTGAGAGAATGAATTCTAATTTTATTTAATTGTAATTTAAATAGCCACATGTATCTAGTGGCTATTGTACTCAACAGTGCAGATCTAGAAATTATTATAGATCTTTGTCTTTATTATTTTTTACTTGTATTTTTTAGACTTTTAGGTTCAAGGGTACATGTGCAGGTTTGTTATAGGTAAACTCGGGTCATAGGGATTTGTTGCACAGGTTATTTCATTGCCCAGGTACTAAGCCTAGTATTGCTCAATAGTTTTTTTTTCTGATCCTCTCCCTCCTCCCAACCTCCACCTTCAAGTAGGCCCCAGTGTGTGTTGTTCCCCTCTTTGTGTCCCAGTGTTCTCATCATTTAGCTCTCACTTATAAGTGAGAACATGCAGTATTTGGTTTTCTCTTCCTGTATTAGTTTGCTAAGAATAATGGCCTCCAGGTCTGCAAAGAACATGATTTGCTCTTTTTTATGGCTGCATAGTATTCCATGGTATATATGTACCACATTTTCTTTATCCAGTCTGCCATTGATGGGCATTTAGGTTGATTCCGTGTCTTTGCTATTGTGAATAGTGCTGCAATGAACTATTTTTGAATTTTATATCTTCTTCTATACCATCATCTCTCTGTAATAGGTACTGAGAAGGAATCTTTCAAGAAAATCATTTGGAGTAGATGTTTGGCATTTAGTCATTTCCACATTGATGAGACCTATGCCCCACTCCACAGGAGAAAGCAGAATTGTAGTGAACTTTTCCAGTATCGCTTTTGGGCTACTTGTTCTTCAAAGGAGGGAGAGGAGTCCATAATCTGGTTGGTGAAAGCCTGACTTCCATCAGGAGACAGCCCCCTTCACTCCCCTGCAACTGCTGCACTTCCTGCAGCAAGGACAGTAAGAAGGCTGGGTCTCCCGCCCACCTTTCCCCCATGCTCCTTCATGAAAAGACACTTGTACATGGAATTTTTTAGACAGACCTGTGATCCTTTAGGCGGTGGCACGGCAAGTTTACTCAGGATCTGCCTTGAAACTCTTCTCCACTGACTGGGGCTAAGCCTGAATTTAAGGGGAGGCAGTAGGTGGCTCTACTTTGACTTCAGGTCCTAGCTCTCTTGTTTCCCAATCTAGCTTTACCAGAGAGCCTCTATTTTTGAAGTTATTAGTTCCTTGTATCTGTTCTTCTTCTTTTTTTTTTTATAATGGAGTCTCGCTCTATCACCCAGGCTGGAGTGCAGTGGCATGATCTCGGCTCACTGCAACCTCTGCCTCCTGGGTTCAAGCAATTCCCCTACCTCAGCCTCCTAACTGGGATTACAGGCATGCACTACCATGCCCGGCTAATTTTTGTATTTTTGGTAGAGACGGGTTTTCACAATGTTGGCCAGGCCGGTCTCGAACTCCTTACTTCAGTGATCCACCTGCCTCGGCCTCCCAAAGTGCTGGGATTACAGGCATGAAGCCACCATGCCCGGCCCTCCTTGTATCTGTTCTTTATTAATTAGAACCTAGAAGAAAGGAGGCAATTTTACTGCTAGTATAAAACATAAAGTGTATTTTTAGGAAGAATAATTGTGAAAACATTGTTTGGGTGATCATTAAAATAATCAGACTCTTGTAGTGGTGGTGTTGATGGAGGTGGTGATGGTTGGTGGTTTCTTTTGGTTTGGTCTTTCCTTCACAGTAGAAAATTAGTGTGACATTTGGTTTTTGTCTGGGTTTTAATGTGTGCTGCTTCCGCAGCTCTGAGATGGAGCTGATCGGTAGGTGTGCATGATGTGTTTTTTCAGTGATTCCTCTGGGCTCACAGGCATTTCCTAAAGGAGAGAAGGGGAGGGGGAAAAACACTCACGGGCTCCTTACTACAAAGTTAATAAAAACTCCAAGTAAAGTCAGATTAAAATGAACATTAAAAGCAGTAGTGAAAGGGAAAGACTTGTTCTTTGTAGATGTTAATTGGGTAGGGCCGGGTAGATATCCCATCACCTGGTGGAGATTTCAAATGACTGTTTTCTCTTTTACCAGGAGTTCTACCTTTTTCTTTCCTATCCTGACCCTAGCCAATGTCTTCTCTTGGCAGCAATGTGCTACCTTCCATTTAATACAGATACTCCTCAACTTAGATGGGGTTACATCCCAATAAACGCATCGTAAGTTGAAAATAAGTCAAAAATGCATTTAATATACCTAACCTACTGAACATCATAGCTTGGCCTAGCCTACCTTAAACATACTCAGAACACTTACATCAGCTTACAGTTTGGCAAAATCAGCTACTTTACAATAGCCTTGAATAGCCTCATATAATTTATTGAATACCGTACTAAAAGTGAAAAACAGAATGGTATGTTGGTTGTTTGCCCTTGTGATTGTGTAACTGACAGAGCTGTGGCTTGTTGCTGCTGCCCAGCATCATGAGAGATATTGGACCATATATCACTAGCTGGAGGAAAAGGTAAAAATTCAAAATCTGAAGTGTGCTTTCCATTGAATACATATTGCTTTTGCACCACTGTAAAGTGAAAAATTGTAAGTTAGACCATTGTAAGTTAGGGACTGCGTGTATATCCAAAGGTCACGCACTATACAACAGCTGTGCAGGATATCCCTAAGAGGACAGAAACTTCTGGACCACCTTGTAAAGCTCAGTGACTTAAAGCCATTGGTGGCCAAATACATGCAAAGCACACACACTGGCCTGTAAGCGTTTAGAGAAATTGGAGTTCAGGAAGTGGAACCACTGGGGCAACAATTTCTGAGGCATAGGTAGATCTGTCCTACCAAATCATTCATGGGGCTTATTTTGAGTTTTCTGCTGTGTTTCATTGGTCCCCAAAGTCAGTCATGACCAAAATCCTGATTTTGATATTTCACTGGTTGTATGCCCATGAATCAGTCATGGTTCAGTTAAGAAAACAGAAACCGGCCAGGTGCGGTGGCTCAAGCCTGTAATCCCAGCACTTTGGGAGGCCGAGACGGGCGGATCACGAGGTCAGGAGATCGAGACCATCCTGGCTAATACAGTGAAACCCCGTCTCTACTAAAAAAATACAAAAAACTAGCCGGGCCCGGTGGCGGGCGCCTATAGTCCCAGCTACTCCGGAGGCTGAGGCAGGAGAATGGCGGGAACCCCGGGAGGCGGAGCTTGCAGTGAGCTGAGATCCGGCCACTGCACTCCAGCCTGGGCGACAGAGCGAGACTCCGTCTCAAAGGAAAGAAAGAAGGAGGAGGAGGAGGAGGAAGGGAGGAAGGGAGGAAGGAAGGAAGGAAGGAAGGAAAGAAAGAAAAAAAGGAGGAGGAGGAAGGGAGGAAGGGAGGAAGGAAGGAAGGAAGGAAGGAAGGAAGGAAGGAAGGAAGGAAGGAAGGAAGGAAACAGAAACCACATCTGTTATTGCAAACAAAGGTGGGATCCTACGTGGGAAACTGTTATGTAGTTGTTGGAAGGCTGAAAGAGGAATGAGAAGACATTGAGATAACCAAAGATTAGTAAGTGCAAGCAGTTAACGCCCTCAGGGCTGGGGAAATAAAAGGTAAGAGTAGTGTTATCAGAGTGCAACCTGGCAGGTGCCCATGTGGTTTAGGTGGCATGACCCAGTTGGTGAGGGAGCACAGTGGGGCTAGTATTTCTGCTGTCAAGGGAGCACAGCAAGGGTGTTGCCAGGGCCGAAATGGTGCTAAAAGAAGCTCAGTGCTACAATTTGCTGCTGCTGCTGCTGCTGCTATGGAAGCAATCCTGACAAGAACTGGAAGCAGGGAAAGTCCTTTCTCCCTTTCTTCCTCTCTCTTTCAAAGCTCCACTCAGGGTTTTCTTTTTGCAGAACCTAACCAGAAACCAAGTGGCAAGGGAGTCTGGAAATTATACTTTGCCCACTCAAACATGAACCAGTTTTGAAAGGTGTACTTGAAGCTGAGAGACAGTAAATAGCCAACAGAATCTATCCTTTTGGTCACTGAGCATCAATTTGTGTTTCTATCTTATGATAACGATAGTATCTTACTGCTTTTGCTTAGCAAGATACAACTGTCTTTTTTACAGACATTTCCATCCTCTTCCTAAAAAAGAGGGCCCAAAGTTCCAGGAGTCACTATATCCGTACCTGGATGATGTCTGTTTTATGTAATCTCACCTAAATATTCTAACAGACTAAATTGTAGATAACAGTCCTGGTGTAAAATAAAGGGGGACAATGAAGAGGAGGGGGAAAGTAAATACATGTCAATATATGCATAGTAACCAAGGAAGAAAATTACATAATTATTACAGTCCTGTGTAGTCATATCTGCGTATAGTCTGTTTCCTTTGCCATCAGGTGGCCCTGCAGCCAGTCAGAATTCTTTTCTGATGGAGCTGATCCAGAACTTCACTTCCAAAGGGTCTAAATCTTAGCGTCTGTTTATGTGTTGCTATGGTTTTGCCTTAACTTTTGTTACTGAATTTGATAGTACCCAGAAGCACCTTAGAGAATGTCTTGGGCTCTAAACATAGTCTGCCGTATCTCCATTACTGTAGCAGCCACTCAATTTATCCTTAGTAATTGGGAGCAATTGCCCTGGCAAAAACAATGATCCCTCTTTTGTTCGTTATTTCAATAGCATGGAAGTCTCATCTTCCAATTCAGTGGAGCCATTGTTGTGACCTCTGATGAAAGCATTCCTCCTTTGAGAGCTAAAACTTCTAAACCAGCAGCAATCAAAGTTGCGGAAAGGAAAAGAAAATTTTGCTGGTTGGTAGTTAATGGTAATCGTGGAGGAGCCACTCCCACTTCCACTCCTTGATCCCTGTATTCTGGCTGTGGAAGAAAGAGTACCCTATATTATTTAATCTCTGTTTCCAAGAATTCCCTACATCCTATAAGATAAAGCCCTAACCTTTCAGAGTGTTCTCTCTCAACTGGCACTGTAACAGAAACTTCAGTAAGCTGTTTCATCAGCCCTGCTGCTTCTGAGAGATGTCACGCATGGCAAGACCAATAAACTGTGGGCACGAGCTCATTGGTAAATTTCTTTAGCTGAGAAATGAGTTCCTTAATCACAAACAGTATTGTGTAGAACACCCATAAGCCCATAGGTCATCATTATATTCAACTGTTGATACATAACAAATTACCACCAAATTTAGTAGCGTAAAACAATAATTAGGCTGGGCACGGTGGCTCACACCTGTAATCCCAGCACTTCAGGAGGCCGAGGCAGTGGATCACCTGAGGTCAGGAGTTTGAAACTAACCTGGCCAACATAGTGAAAACCCGTCTCTACTAAAAATACAAAAAAAATTAGCTGGTCATGGTGGCAGACCCCTGTAATCCCAGCTGCTTGGAAGGCTGAGGCAGGAGAATTGCTTGAACCTGGGAGGCAGAGGTTGCAGTGAGATAAGACCGCACCAGTGCACTTCAGCCTGGGCAGCAAGAACTTTGTCTCAAAAATAAAATAAAATTATTATTTCACAATTTCTGTTGATCAATCCAGGAGCAACATAGCTAGGTGGTTTTAGCTCATGGTATCTCATGAAGTTGCAACTAAGCCACTGGGCAGAGCTGCAGTCATCTCAATTACTTGAATGGCATTGAAGGATCCGCTTCTAACCTCACTCACATGGTCATTGGCAGGCTTCAGTTCCTTGAAGGTTAATGAATTGAGAGTTTCAGTTTCTTGAATGCCACATGGGTCTTTCCATAGGCCTTCTCACAACATGGCAGCTTGCTTCCTCTAGTATAAGGGATAGAGAGAGAGAGAGACCAAAAAGGCCTTCTCACAACAAGGCAGCTTGCTTCCTCTAGTATAAGTGATGAGAGAGAAAGAGAGACCAAAATGGAAACCAAAGTCTTTTTTTTTCTTTTTTTTTTTTTGAGATGGAGTCTTGCTCTGTTGCCAGGCTGGAGTGTAGTGGCGTGATCTTGGCTCACTGCAGCCTCCACCTCCCAGGTTCAAGCAATTCTGCTGCCTCAGCCTCCCGAGTAGCTGGGATTACAGGCGCACCACCACGCCCAGCTAATTTTTGTATTTTTAGTAGAGATGGTGTTTCACCATGTTGGCAGGATGGTCTCAGTCTCCTGACCTTGTGATCCGCCTGCCTTGACCTCCCAAAATGCTGGGATTACAGGTGTGAGCCACTATGACCGGCCCCAAAGTCTTTTTAAACCTAATCTCAAAAGTGATATTCCATCACATCCACCATATTCTAATAATTAGAAGCAAGCCACTAGTCCAACTCATACCTAAGGGGATGGGATTACTTAAAGGCATGAATAGCAGGAGGTGGAGATCACTGGGGGCCATTTTAGAGCCTGCCTACAACAGTTATACTGGAAGAAGCACAGACCACTGGGGTTTTGGAATTGATAATTCTTTTCAGAAACAGATCTTGGTTTTCCACTGGGCCCTGGTAGAGACTAAACTTCTGGTCATGGGACATCTGGGGACCACATCCTGGACTACCCATGACGAAATGGACATTTTCTGAACCACCAAGATAGAACATTGGTTGAAGACATCAGCAATTCAACATCAAGTGAAAATGGTATGAAGGAGATTCAGTGCAAACAGATCCTGAAGTCCTGAAGAGGTAAGTGTGTTGCATGAGAGATGGCTTGGTTTCCTACGGCACCTATTCCTGCTACAGTGCCATCTCTCTACTAACTCATTGTGGGGAGTTCCCAGTCACCAGCTGACTGAGGAAGAAAAAGCTAAGGCCTGGTTTACAGATGGTTTTGTCCAATATATCTGGCATCAACTGGATGCAGATGGCTGCAGCATTATAACCCCATTCAGGGATGGCCTAGTAAAAGAGTGGTGATGGAAAATTCTCCCAGTGGGCAGAACTCTGAGCAATACATTTAGTTGTCCACTCTGTGTAGATTAAGAGATGGTCAGAAGTACAATATTCTGATTCATGGACAGTGACTGAGAGTTTGGTTGAAATGTTGGGAACTCAGAAAAAAGGTTTTGGTAGATTGGTGACAAAGGTCACCAAAGGTTAGAGGAAGAGATAGGTGGACGACACTTTCAGGATAGAGTATAGAGTGAAAAAAAAAAAATGTCCCACATGAATACTCAGCAAAGGGGATCCACTATAGAAGAGAATGTCAGTAATCAGGTGGATAGAATGACCTGCTCTGTGGATGTGTCAGCCTCTTTCTGCAGTTACCTTAATGCTTGCTCAGTGGCCCAGCGGAAGGGATCAAGATTATGCATGGGCTCAACATGTACTTCCCTCACCAAGCTTGGTGTGGCTATGCCCATTGCTAAGTGTCTACCTTGTCAACAGCAGAGACTGAGATGGAGCCCTCTACACAGGATTTTTCCCTCGGAAAGAGGAGATGACTACCTCTTGGCAGGTTGACCACAATGGAGGAGGTAGCCATTTGTCCTCTCGTAATAGCTTTAATAGCTTTAATCAGGATATAGATTTGTCTTCCCTGACCACAATGCTTCTGCCAATGTGACTATCTGGGTACTAATGGGTGTTTTTATGCAATATTGCTTCTGACCAAGGAGCTCATTTTTAAGTCGTCCTTATGTAAGGACAAAGCAGATCTCTAAAAAAAAAAAAAAGGAAGATAATATATCAACATGTTAAAAGTAGTTGTCAAATGGGCATCAGAGTAATATAAGTATTTTACTTTTTTATTTTTCAAATTATCGTGTGCCTGGAAAAATAAAATACAAAGGCAATTCAAGATAGTTTTAAAACTGCAGCCCTGGGAAACTTAGTTCAGTTTCCCTAAGAAAAGATTGCTTGGGCTGGGTGTAGAGGCCCATGCCTGTCATTCCAACACTTTGGGAGGCTGGGGCGGGCAGATCATTTGAGGTCAGGAGTTCAAGACTAGCCTGGCCAACAGAGTGATACCCTGTCTCTACTAAAAATACAAAGATTAGTTGGGCATGGTGGCGCACACTTGTAATCCCAACTATTTGGGAGGCTGAGGTGAGAGGATTGCTTGAACCCAGGAGGTGGAGGTTGCAGTGAGCTGAGATTACGCTGTTGCACCCCAACCTGGGTGAAGGAGCAAGACTCCATATCAATAAAAAGAAAAGATTGCTTGAGGCTACTCTGATATTTACTTATTTATTTCAGAGATGGAGTCTTGCTGTGTTGCTCAGGCTGGAGTACAATTGCATGATCATAGCTCACTGCAGCTTCAAACTCCTAGGCTCAAGTGAACCTTGCATCTCAGCCTCCCAAGTAGCTGGTATTACAGGTGCATGCCACCACCGCACTAATTAAAAAAAATTTTTTTTTGTAGGGATGGAATCTTGCTATGTTGCCCAGGTTAGTCTTGAACTCCAGGCCTCAAACTATCCTGCCGCCTCGGCCTCCCAAAGGGCTGGGATTACAGGCGTGCCTCACAACACCCAACTGATTTTAATTACGATTTCAATTCTATTATTTTCAAACCACTCAGGCAAAGGCTATTGCAGCCTCACCCATAAGGATAGGGATATTGCTCTATAATCTTAGTGATCCTCAAACTTCAGTGTAATAAGCATCTTCAGGGAGATATAAAAATCTCTGTTTACTCCTCTCCCCCAGAAATTCTGAGTGGGAGATTATGGGTGGGACCTGGGTAGGAATCTGTATATTTATAAAAAGACGTCCAAGTGAGTGCCTCTGGTTTAGGTGGTCCACAGAGACCCTTTAAGGAACACTGCTCTAGAGTTACAGGCAGCTCCACAGCTGGGAAAAATTGAAGAATTCAAGTAAGGCTTGGAAAGAAACAGGTGCTAGTTATTCTGTTGTCAATAGAATCAGATTCCAGAAACACAAGTAGAAGGACAACCCCAAATCCTTTTTGCCTTTGATTAGCATTGATTCAAATTGTAGCACGTCACTGCACTCACATTACCAATCTAGGTATGCAGAGCAGCTCTCTGTCTGTATGAGAAAAGCCACACAACATAATGGGTGCTGGTATCAGATTACTCTTTCACTAGCATATCACAGCTGCCTCCAAAGCCAGCGGAGACAAATAGATCTGAGTTTGAATACCAGCTTCACCACTTTTTAGGTTTTGACTTTAGGTGGGTTTTTCATGAGAATAACAGTTAGCTATTACAGAAGTATGACCTGAGTCGAATTAGTTAATCATTTTATTTTATCTCGTTTTACTAAGATAATCTGAGCCTACAGTATACCTATTTTAGACTTCAATTCCTTCTTAAAGAGGACTGCAGTCCTTTCCAGCTCTAAAATTTTTCATATATGATAGGAGGATCCTATTTCTCAAGAAAAAACACTCAGATATTTTCAGAAAAGATACAATCACAATGTTGAGAAAAAAGCCATTAAAATAACTGCTTTATTGGAAAAAAATATAATACTTAGTATATTCCTAAATTAAATAATGTCTGATAAGACAGTAATTACTTCAGGCAAAATGAGTCTACACAGGAAGCTGTAGGGTCTCCCAAACTAAGGGCAATCTTTGGACCTGCCCCTAAAGAGCTGCCTGATCAGGCAGATTAGCGAGTGTCCTCAGTGGACTTTCTGTCTTGGAAAAATAATGTCCAGTGATGAGAAACCGGAGTTCTGTCACATTGTGACCCTGAAGTTAACGGCCTCCAAGTGGGGCATATGAAGAGTGTGAATGATGCTAAATTCCTAAGGAGCCTTTGAGCCGAAATAGGGCATGACATCTCATCTTACATCTGATGTGTCTCAGATTTTCCTCTTCTCTATCACCATGAGAGAATATAAAGGGGAAAGATTTTCCTATCAAAGACCGGGAGCCTGGATTGCTGCCTTTTCCCACCATCTCTCACTCTTTCTGGCACTCACTTTGTCCACTCCAACGCATTGTTTAGGTTTATGTAGAAAACTGACGTTTATCGCAGAGTGGGGATTCTGAAGTACAAACATTTGAGATTTTTTTTTTTTCCTCAGGTGAACTTCAGATTATTCCGTTGGCTTCACATAGTTATTAAACCCCAAGTTACGCACGCTCACTGAAAGAACTTGTAGGTTTAAAGTACTACATAGACTCTTCTTGGCATTCCATTTAGCTCTTAGGTCTCTGACATGGTTTGGATCTGTGTCCCCACCGAAATCTCATGTGGAATCTTAATCCCCAATGTTGGAGGTGGAGCCTGGTGGGAGGTGATTGGATCATGAGGGTGGATCCTTCATGATTGGTTTTGCACCCTCACCGTGGCACCGTCCTCATGATAGTGAGTTCTCACAAGATCTAGTTGTTGAAAAGTGTGTACCACCTCCCTCCTCTCTCTCTATTCCTCCTGCTCTGGCCATGTCAAGTGCTCGCTACCCCTTTGTCTTCTGCTATGATTCTAACTTTCCTGAGGCCTCCCCAGAAGCCTAGCAGATGCCAGCATCATGCTTACTGTACAGCCTGTGGAACTGTGAGCCACTTAATCCTCTTTGTAAATTACCCAGTATCAGGCATTTCTTTATAGCAGTGTGAGAACAGACTAATGCAGTCCTATAATAAGGACCTTGCCCTTGGGGTTATAGTTACTCCAAATGGCCCTTCCCTCGCTTCTATACTGGGGAGCTTTCTGTTCCTTGGAGGACTGTTTTCCTTACCCTGATAAGTGACAGACAACATCACTGAATAGAGAAGAAACAGAGTAAGTAAACCTGATCCAAAAAAAGTCAATGAAAAGGCTGAGAATGAAGACCAAAAGAAAATGGAAGATCTACCCTCAAGTCACATGGTAGGAAAAAGTTCACAAAGATCAGAGCTCATAGAGCAGTTACAGCTCTAAACTAGGAGAGCACCCAGGAAGCCAGGGGCAGACACAGAGCACCACAGACAGGAAGACCTTGAAACCAAGCCCAGGTCTCCCATAGAAAGGCGTAGTGTTCTCTCTTCTCTGTCTTGCTGAATTCTTCTTGTGTAAGGGACCCCAATGACTTACTTACCCACACAGGCTGGTCCAATGCAAGGCCTAAAAACTCACCTCGCCTTCTACGAGAGAACATGATTCTATCCTGTTATGATTCAGATCTATACTCTGACTATTGGCAAAAGTTGCACTGATATTTCCTCTTTAGTTTGGCTGATGTATCTTCTTTTCCTTTCCTAGAGATACTGCCTTTTCTTTCATTCCTGTGTTACCCATAAAGATCCTGGATAGTCTATTTTCCCCTGTATCCTTATTTTTGTTTTTTCTGTCAGGCAATGTCTTCCTAGTTAAGCTCCTTTGTAACTGAGCTCTTGTCACGCTTACATTTTTACACTGTGCAGCTATTTTGGCTATTCTCTCTTTTTTCTTGAGACAGGATCTCACTGCATCACCCAGGCCGGAGTGCAGAGGTGAACCCATGGTTCACTGTAGCTCCACCTCTCAAGCTCAAGCAATTCTTCCACCTCAGCCTCTTTTGCAGAGACAAAATATATATATATATATATATTAGTATATAGTTTTTTTTTTTTGAGAGGAGTCCTCGCTCTGTCGCCCAGGCTGGAGGCAGTGGTGCGATCCGGCTCACTGCAAGCTCCGCTCCGGGTTCGACGCCATTCCTCCCTGCTCAGCCTCCTGAGAGCTGGACTACAGACGCCCGCCACCGTGCCCGGCTAATTTTGTTTTGTATTTTTAGTAGAGATGGGGTTCACATGTCTCGATCTCCTGACCTTGTGATCCGCCTGTTCTTGGCCTCAAAGTGCTGGATTACAGCGTGAGCCACCCAGCGCCGGCCGACAAAATATTTTTTTGTAGAGAGAGGGTCTCACTATTTTGCCCAGGCTGGTCTTGAACTGCTGGGCTCAAGCAATCCTCCTGCCTCAGGCTCCCAAAGTGCTGGGATTACAGGCATGAGCCACCGTGCCCAGTCTTATTTTGGTTATTCTCTTAAAGTTTCCCCCTATTTTCTCTTGCAGGCATTTTTCTGTAGCTCATCACAACTTCATTCCTTGTTTCTCTCTCATTATCAGTCCTTTTGGACAAAGTAGAGATCTTCAGCAATTCTCTTGGCTCAAATACGTCTATAGTCTTTTCAACATGACGACCATCCAATTTGAGAAACATTTTATTGTCTTGCATTGGAACGGTATATTTCAAACTGCATGTTCTCTACAGTATTTTTTTTTTTTTTTTTGCGATAGGGTCTTGCTGCCACCCAGGCTGGAGTGCAGTGACATGAACATGGCTCATTGCAGCCTTGACCTCCTGGGCTCAAACAGTCCTTCCACCTCAGCCTCCTGAGTAGCTAGTACTACAGTACACCACTGTATTAGTCAGGGTTCTCTAGAGGGACAGAGATAATAGGATATATGTATATATGAAAGGGAGTTTATTAAGGAGAATTGACTCACACGGCCATAAGGTAAAGTCCCACGATAGGCCTTCTGCAGGTTGAAGAGCAAGGAAGCCAGTAATGGATCAGTCCCAAAACCAAGTTCCAAAACCTCATGGGTAGGGAAGCCGACAGTGCCGCCTTCAGTCTGTGGCTGAAGGCCTGGGAGCCCCTGGCAAACCATTAGTGTAAAGCCAAGAGTACAAAAGCCAGGAACTTGGAGTCCGATGTTTGAGGACAGGAAGTGTCCAGCACAGGAGAAAGATGAAGATCAGAAGACTCAGCAAGTTGGCTCCTTCCACCTTCTTCTGCCTGCTTTATTCTAGACGCACTGGCAGCTGATTAGATGATTGTCCGCTCAGATCGAAGGTGGGTCTGCATCTCCCAGCCCACTGACTCAAATGTTACTCTCTTTGGCAACACCCTCACAGACACACCCAGGAACAATACTTTCCATCCTTCAATCCAGTCAGATTGACACTCAATACTAACCATCAAAACCACCATGCCAGTTAATTAAAAAAAAATTCTTTTTTGTAGAGATGGAGTCTCACTGTGTTGCCCAGGCTGTAAAAGAATTTTTAAAATTTCATTTTTTCTAACTCAATGATTATTTAGAAAATTAATAAAATTAATATAAGTATATTTAGGACCATCTGAGTGCCCATTTTATAGCCAAGTACTGTCACAAAATTTCAGTATTCCAAGTTGCACATGTAATTGTAGAAACATCAACGAAAACAGGGGGTAGACTTGATATGTAACCGATGAATTTGAACTAAGTGGAGGCTGAATGACATCATAGTGTATTGTACAGATGAATTTTTTCAGTGATTCAAATATAGAGAACTAATGGGGGAAGTGAGTCAACACAGCACAAACAGTAAAAATTTGCCAAACTAAACGAATGTACCAGACCAATCAGTATTGTTTAGTTTAAACCAAATCACAGATCAGTGACGTTAAAGTAATTAATTTAAATTTTATTTATTTTATGGATTTATTACAATTAATTTATAAAAATTTTAAATGCTTTTTTGTTGTATGAGTTATCAGGAATTTAAGTGTTTTCTATTTGTAGATATTTCTATGGCATTATAATAAAAGCAATTTGTCAGGCTTCTGCTTCCAGCCAAGATGGATTAACAGGATTTTGTGGTACCCTCCTATTTGGGCCAACTTAAAAAGTGAACAAAACATGTGGAACAACACTTTTCAAGATATCAGACATAAGCAATGAGGGGTAGTGTTCCCTGAGATATGAGAAGCAAACACATATCCCCCCTCTGATTGTAAGGATAAACTTGAGTTTCCCCTCCCATAGCACAGGGAGGGGACACTCAAGTCAGAGCCTGGTAAACTCCTTGAGTTAAGGATGTTGACTGAAACCTTGAGGAGACCTGGGTGGCTAAAATTCTTACACAGAGAAGTCCAGAGACCTGCAGAGGGTTCCCCTCAAATATTTAGCAGATTAGTGAAGAATGCATGCACATGAGGAAACTACCTGAGGCTCTGAAAGAATCACTCAAGAGAATTTCTTTTTTAAACCTCAGTAGTGCTGGGGCACCCAAGAGGATTAGAGGGAATAATGGTGCTTGCACAGGGCTAGAAATGTGCCTCTCCACTGACCACTCTCATTCCCCTAGCCAAATTAGAAAACCCCATAATTCATGGGGAATTGTGTAGAGTACTCAGTATAGCCATGCCCCAGAAGTGGGGAATAATTAGCTCTAGAATAAATGCTGATCTGGGCTTAGCTAACAAATTCAACAGACAGATTTAAGAAGGCCAAACTATTTCATAGTAATTTAACTTTGGCCCAGAACCAACTTCAATGATATTTATAGAACAAAAAAATTAATCCCCACAAGGTAAAAAACACAATGTCTGGCATCCAATCAAAAATTACCAGGCAATCAAATTATGCAGGAAAATATGGCCCATAATTATAAGAAAAATAAATCAATAGAAACTCATCCAGAATTGACAATGATGCAAAAATTATCAAATGGCATTAAAATAGTCATTATGCCTGTATTCCATATGTTCAAAAAGTTAATGGAAAGATTGAACATGTTAATTAGAGACATAGAAGATATAAAAAGGATCCAAATAGACTTTAGAGATGAAAACTATAATACTTGAGATGAAAAATACACTGATGGGATTAAAGACAAATTAGACACTGTGGAAGAGAACATTAGTAAACTTGTAGACATAGCAATAGAAATAATCCAAAATGAAAAACACAGAAAAAAATAAATTTTAAAAAGTAAACAGAATATCATAAACTGTGGGGCAACTTTAACTGGTATACTATACAGACAGTCCCTGACTTACAATTTTTCAACTTTACAATGGTGCAAAAGTGATACTTATTCAGTAGAAACTGTACTTTGAGTACCCACACAACCATTCTGTATTTTACTTTCAGTAGAGTAACTAACAAATTACATGAGATGTTCAACACTTTATTATAGAAAAATAATAAAATATTAGATTATTTTGCTGAACTGTAGGGTAATGTAAGTGTTCTGAGCCTGTCTAAGACAGGCTAGGCCAAGCCATGATGTTTGGTAGGTTAGGTGTATTGAGTGCATTTTTGACATAAGATTTTCAACTTACAATGGGTTTACTGGGACATGATCCCATCTTCAGTTGAAGAGAACTTGTATATATGATTGGGGACCCTAAAGGAAGGGGGATAGAAAAGTATTTGAAGAAATAATGACAATGTATTTCTAAATTTGATGCAAAACATAAACCCACAATTCTAAGAAATTTCAATAAATCCCATGTGCAAGAAGCAGAAAGAAAACTATACCAGTTTGGGCAACTATAAACTGCCCAAAACCAGTGACAAAAAGAAAATCTTAAAAGCAGCCAGAAAAGAAGACATGCTACATACAGAAAACAAAGATAAGGAGGACAGCATATTTCTCTCAGAAACAATGCAAGCAAGAAGACTGGAGAAAATAGCTTTAAAGTACTGAAAGAAAAAAATTATAAATAAAATTACAAATAAGAATATTTTCTAAAAATGGAGGTAAAACACTTTTTTAGACTTACAAAAGTTGAAAGAACTAACCGCCAATAGACCTGTACGACCAGAAATCTTAAAGGAGATCCCTCATGTGGAAGGAAAATGATAACAAGGAAACCTGGACCTACACAAGGGAAGAACAACAGAAATGCTAACTCCGTTGGTAAATACATACTTGCTTTTTCTTATTACTTAGAGCTCTTTAAAAGAGAATGAACTATTGAGGTTGGGCACGGTGGCTTACGCCTGTATTCCCAACACTTTGGGAGGCCGAGGCAGGCGGATCACCTGTGGTCAGGAATTCAAGACCAGCCTGGCCAACATGGCATAATACAAAAATTAGCTGGATGTGTTGGCGCACATCTGTAATTCCAGCTATTCAGGAGGCTGAGGCACGAGAATTGCTTGAACTCAGGAGGCAGAGGTTGCAGTGAACCGAGATCACACCACTGCACTCCAGCCTGGGTGACAGAGCGAGACTCTGTCTCAGAAACAAACAAACAAATTAAAAATAACTAAATAAAAGAGAATGGACTGTTGAAACAAAAATAAAGTGTAGTGTAGAGTTTATATAGATGTGAACTGCATGACAACAGTAGCACAAAGGCTGGGATGAGAGAAATGATAGTATACTATAGTAAGTTTCTTATACTGTATGTGAAGTAGTATAATTGGTTCTGCTTCTGTAATTGTGCTTTGACTGCTATAGGTTCTATGAAAAACTTGTTGGGATTTTGAATGGGATTGTGTTAAATCTATAGATCCATTTGGAATCTCCCTATTCGTGAACATGGTATGTCTCTCTGTTTACTTATGTCTTCTTTAAAGTCTTCTAATAAGGTATTATTATTTTTTCCATAAAGGACTTATAGTTCTTTTGCTATTCCTAGTTACTTTATATTTTGTTACTATTAAAATGTCTTTTATTTATTTTGAGACAGGGTCTCACTCTGTTATCCAGGCCGGAGTGCAATGTGACCATGGCTCACTGCAGCCTTGACTCCCTGGGCTCAAGTGATCCTCCCACCTCGACCTCCCAAAGTGCTGGGATTTCAAGCAAAAAAGTAGCTTTTTTAAAAATAGATTTTATTTTAGTTTTAGTCTTAGGTTCCCAGCAAAATTTCGTGGAAGGTGTGGAGATTTTCTGTATACTCCTCACTCCCACATATACGCAGTCATCTCAGTGTGATGGCTAATTTTTTTTTTTTTTTGAGACGGAGTCTCGCTCTGTCGCCCAGGCTGGAGTGCAGTGGCCGGATCTCAGCTCACTGCAAGCTCCGCCTCCCGGGTTTACGCCTTTCTCCTGCCTCAGCCTCCCGAGTAGCTGGTACTACAGGCGCCGGCCACCTCACCCGGCTAGTTTTTTGTATTTTTTTAGTAGAGACGGGGTTTCACCATGTTAGCCAGGATGGTCTCCATCTCCTGACCTCGTGATCCGCCCACCTCGGCCTCCCAAAGTGCTGGGATTACAGGCTTGAGCCACCGCGCCCGGCCGTGATGGCTAATTTTATATGTCAACTTGACTAGGCTAAGGGATGACCAGATAGCTGGTAAAATATTATTTCTGGGTGTATCAGTGAGGGAGTTTCTGGAAGAGATTAACATTTGAATCAGTATACTGAACAAAGAATATCAGATTGACTAATGTGGGTGGGCATGAGCCAACCCATTGAGGGCCCAAATGGAACAAAATGGCAAAGGAACGGCAAATTATTTCTCTCTCCCCTTGAGCTTTTCAGCTTTTCTAATTCTCCAGTTTGCAGACAGCATGCCATGAGACTTCTTGCCCTCAGGTAACTGAATGAGTGAGTCCCATAATAAATCTTCTCATATATATACGAGGGTTTTCCTTTCCTTTTTTTTTTTTTTTTTGAGATGGAGTCTCGCTCTGTCGCCCAGGCTGGAGTGCAGTGGTGCGATCTCGGCTCACTGCAAGCTCCACGGCCTCCTGGGTTCACGCCATTCTCCTGCCTCAGCCTCCCGAGTAGCTGGGACTACAGGCGCCCGGCACCTCGCCCGGCTATTTTTTTTTTGTATTTTCAGTAGAGATGGGGTTTCACCGTGTTCGCCAGAATGGTCTCGATCTCCTGACCTCGTGATCCGCCCGCCTCGGCCTCCCAAAGTGCTGGGATTACAGGCGTGAGCCACCGCGCCCGGCCTATGAGGGTTTTTCTAGAGGAATAGAATTAATGGGATATACATAGAATCAATGGGTTACACATATATATATGTAGGTATATATGTATATCCCATTGATTCTATTCCTCTTGAGAACTCTGACTGGTACACTCCCCATAGCAGCATCCTGCAGCAGAGTGACACATTTGTTACAATTAATGAACCTACAGTTATACATTATTAGCATCCTAAGTCCATTTTTTATGTTAAGATTCATTCTTGGTATTGTACATTTCATGGGTTTTGACAAATGTATAAGACATGTGTCCACTATGATGGTTTTTGCAGGTAGTGACTAGTTAGGGCCAGTGTCACAGGTGATAAAGGTATTTACCAAGACAGTCATAGGTAAAGAAAGGCATATTTGTTAGAGAGGGTATGAAAATATGTTGCAAGGATGCAATGGGCACCACAGCAGAGAAGGGGCTGTCTGCAAAGAGGCAGGTGCTGGAGGGAAGTTTTATTTGGAAGTTTTATAGTGCTGAGTGGAGCTACATGCAGAACCAATCATTGTGCCAGTAGTTGAGGTCACTGTGCCCAGGAGGGTTGTTGTGTCCTCATGTTGTTGTGATTAGTCATCTCTCAGAACAATTGTTCATTGTTCTTCCTCACCTGGGATTCCTGCCTTTTGTTGCTTACTCCTCAGGACTACACAATGGTGTCATACAGAACAGTTTCACTGCCCTAAAATTCCTCCGTGCTCCACCCATTCATCTCTCCCTCCTTCACCCAACCCCAGTCTCTGGTCACCACTGATCATTTTCTTGTCTCCATAGTTTTCCTTTTAAGAATGTCTTTTCAAAAGCTATACTGTATAATTCCAATACAGTATAGCTTTTTCCGACTGGCTTCTTTCACTTAGTGAAATGCATGTAAGTTTCTGGATGTACGGAAGTTTTATTTATCCATTTACCTACTGAAGGACGTTTTGCTTGTTTTTGCTTGTTTCCAAGCTTTGGCAATTATTAATAAAGATGCTATAAATACCCATGTACAGGGTTTTGTGTGAACAAAAGTTTTCAACTCCTTTGGGTAGATATCAAGAATGTGATTACTGAATCATATGGTAAGAGTATGTTTAGTTTTGTAAGAAACTGCCAAATTGTTTTCCAAAGTGGCTGTGCCATTTGCATTCCCACCAGTCATGTCTGGAGTTCCCGTTGCTGCACATCCTTGTCATTATTTGATGTTGTAGGTGTTTTGGATTTTGGCCACTCTAAAAGATATGTAGTGGCTGGATATGTCTTTTTAAAATGTCAAATTTCTAACTTTTTGTTGCTGTTGCGTATCAATTTTACATATTAATCTTATAATCAACACATTTGTCATACTGTTACTAATTCTAATCATTTGTAGATTCTTCTGTATCTTCTATTTAGGCAATCATATCATATCACACCATACAGATGTGAGGGAATGGTGGTTTTGTTTCTTCCTTTGTAATCCTTTATACCATTATGTTTCAAGCAATTTTCTGTTGAAAAAGAGGATTTCAGACATACTTTGAAGGAATTTGGCTACAATATGGATAATATCAAGTTTGAGACTTCCATTGTAAAGTTTGATTTTTGCCCCTTCTCTTATGAGCTAAGAGAAGTTTAATTTTCTTCCTCTTCTCACTTCCCCTTTATTGGAAGTTGAATTTTGCTTAATCCCAATTTCTCTTCTTTTTCAGAAGTTAATTATAATGTTCTTCCCCAAGGGGCTTACTTTAAGGTAGATGTCAGCCAAAATGATGAGGTTAGGTGCAACCCTCATCTTTGTGTTTGTGAGGTTCAAAGAGCTCTTAAAAGCCATGTGATCAACTCTAGAAAAGACCTAGAAGTTGGTAGAAACTCAAAATATGTTTATTCAACTGATTTCATGCAATTACTAGGGAATACACATTCTTTTTTTTTTTTTTTTGTATTTTTTGAGGCGGAGTCTCGCTCTGTCGCCCGGACTGGAGGTGGCCAGAGGCCGGGATCTCCCAGCTCACTGCAAGCTCTGCCTCCCCAGCGGTTTACACCATGTCTCCTGCGCCTCAGGCTCCCAAGTAGCTGGACTACAAGCGCCCGGCCCACCGTGCCCAGGCGAGTATTTTGTATTTTTAAGTAGACGACGGGCGTTTCACCGTGTTAGCAGGATGGTCTCGATCTGCCTCGACCTCGGTGATCGCCGCCATACTTCAGGCCTCCCCAAGAGTGCTGGATTTAACAGGCTTGAGCCAACCGCGCCCGGCTGAATACACATTCTTTATTTTTTTATTTTTTTTTTGAGACGGAGTCTTGCTCTGCGGCCCAGGCTCGGACTGCAGTGGCCGGATCTCAGCTCACTGCAAGCTCCGGCCTCCGCGGTTCACGCCATTACTCAGCTGCCTGCAGCCTCCGGAGTACGATGGGACTAAGGCGCCCGCCACCGATCGCCGCGGCACTAGTTTTTTTGTATTTTTTTAGTAGAGACGGGGTTTTTCACCGTGGTTAGCCCAGGATGGTCTGTCGAGTCTCCTGACCTCTGATCCGCGCCATCTCGGCCTCCACCAAAGTTGCTGGGATTACAGGCTTGAGCCACCCGCGCCCGGCCGAATACACATTCTTTTAAGTAAACATGGACATATATGAAAATTGACCATATACTTATTTGTATAACAAATTCTTAAAAGTTTTCAAAGAATGAATACCAAATAGAAGACGTTTAGTGACATTAATGCATTTAAGTTAGAAATCAGTAACAAAAAGATACCTTTAAAATGCTCTACATTCAGAAATTAATCCATGGATTAAAGAGAAAATCACAATAGAAATTAGAAAATACTTATAACTGAATGATAATAAAGACTGCATAAGTAAACACTTGTGGGAGGCAGCCAGAACACTACTTAAGAGAGACATGAAAAATGGTTTGATCACATTATCATCATGGAAATGAAAATGAAAATCCCAATGAGATACCATATTGCACTTATTAGAAGCTGGCAAAAGTTTTTTCTTTTAGGAGACAAGGTTTCACTCTGTGGCTCAGGCTGGAGTGCAGTGATGTGATCATGGCTCACTGCAGCCTCAAACTACTGGGCTCAGGTGATCCTCTCACCTCAACTTCCCAGGTAGCTTGGGATTACAGGTGTACAGCATCATGCCCTGCTAATTTTTATTTTTATTTTTTTTGTAGAGATGGAGTCTCTCTATGTTGACCATCATGGTTCTGCACTCGTGGGCTCAAGTAGTCCTCCTGCTGACATAGGACTCTTTCAGTGCCACTTTGCCACCTGGAAAACTCTGTGGCTGGCAGCTCCTCTGCCTGAATTTCACTTGTGACTGCAAGGGGGTGTTACAGTGTGTCATAACTCTGGCTCAGGGAGTCCCAAGGTCTGGGCCCTGAGAAGGATTGCAGCTCTTCCCCTGTGGTCCGGCAAATGGGAGCATGTCACTGCCTGCCATTTGGTGGGCTGGCCAGGAACATGCTTCAGCTCATTCGTGTTACAGCTCATTCAGTCCTACCACCTTACTCTGGCCTGAGGCTCCTGGGCTGGCCTGGCCCTGCCACTGCTTCTTATCATGTGGGGTGGCTGCCCAGTGCCAGCAGAGCACTGAGGGCTACGGTGTTAGAGCTCCTTTTGCACCCAGCATTTGGTGGGTCCCAGGTTCTTGTCCCACATCCAAGAAGAATGAGGTTATATGAACAACCAGAGAGTAAACAAGGTGGAGAAGAGTTATATTGAGCAACAGACCAACTCTCAACAGAAGAGAGGACCGAAAGTGGGTAACCCCTATCTGAAGGCAGGGTAATCCCAATGTGTGGCTGAGTCTGGGGTTTTTATGGGCTCAGAGTTGGGGAGTACGTCCTGATTTGTCCATGAGTAAGCCTGGAAAAAAACACCATTTGATTAGCTAAAAGGCATCGAGGAAGTTCTCACTCCAGGTTATGGACTCTATGCAGAACTAGCAGCCCAGTTTTCAGCCTTCCGGCTGTCTTTGGTTTGAAGATTGGGTTTCACTAGAGACCAACCCCTGTCTGCCTAGGAATTTGTCTGCCTTCTGCTACTATCACTGCCTCCACCTCCCAAGTAGCTGGGATTACAGATGCACACCACCACACCTGGCTAATTTTTTTGTAAGAGACAAGGTACTTAGGCTGGTCTTAAACTCCTGGGCTCAAGTGATCCTCCCACCTTGGCCTCCCAGTGTGCTGGGATTACAGACCTAAGCCATTGTGCCTGGCCAAGTTTAAAATCTGTAGTGTTTTAAAATCTATAGTGTTTGCAAGAATGTGGAACAATAGGAACCCTTGTGTGCTGTTGGTGGAAGTATAAGCTAGTCTATCGCTTTGGAACAAAGGTTGATATTACTCAGGAAATTTGAAGATGTACATGTCCATAACCTAAAATTCCTTTCCTTCATACATAAACTATGAACTCTTGCATGCATGCCTCAGGATATATTTACAATAATATTTATAGGAATATTATTAGAAATAGCCTAAAAATTGCAAGCAATTGAAATGTGTATTGATAGAAGAATGGCTAAAGAAAGGTAGGTGTTGTCACATAATGGAATATTATACAGCAGTGAAAAGGAATAATCAATGTCTTACTGCTACATGGGCAAATATCAAAGCAACTTTGAACTGAGAAGGTAAGTCACAAAACACGCAATCAGTGTAATTCCCTTCATGAAAATTTCAAAAGCATGCAAAACAGTATGTTTATTTTATTGGGGTACAATAAATTGAGTCTAAGACTATGGGAGAATTCAATATCTAGAAAAGCAATCACTCTGGGGTAGAAGGAGGGAAAAGCAAGCTGTCAAAAAATGGCACAAAGAAGAAATGTGGCAAAATAAAGTCATAGAATATGCACAATTAAAAACACAAAAGGCAGACAAAGAGTGAAAGACACAATAAGAATAAGGAACAAGGGCAAAAAATAGAAAACAGTAACAAAAGAGGTAGATACTAATTTAACAATATCAAGAATCATTTTGAATGTCAATGGTCTAATAGCACCAATTAAAGGACAAAGAGTGTCAGAAAGGATAAGAAACAAGTTTGAATTATATTTTGTCCACAAGAAACCCACTTTAAGTATAAAGACATGTGTATTAAAAGTAAATGATAAGAAAGCTATATACATGGTATACGTGCTGACACTAATCAGAAGAAAGCAGGAATCTCTATATCAATTTCAGATAGAGGATAAATCAAAGCAAGGAAAGTTATCAGGGATAAACAGTGGCATTAAAGGGGTCAATTCTTTAAGAAGAAATAATCCTTAATGTGTATGTGCCTAAAAACAGAGCAACAAAACACGTGAGCCAAAAAAGGGCATAAAGTAGGTTTCCCAAGTGCTAGTAATGTTTTATGATGTAAGCTGGGTGATAGGTATATGAAACGTTGTCTTATATAAAATATGCCAGTAAATCATATATCCCATTTTGTGTGTGCTGTGGTCTGAATGGTGTTATTCCCCCAAATTCCTGTGTTGGAACCTAATACCCAATGTGATAGTATTAAGAGGTGAGACATTTAGAAAGTGATTAGGTCATGAGGGGATCTGCTCTTATGAATGGGACTAGTGCCCATATAAAAGAGGCTTGAGAAAAGAGAGCTTGTTTTGCTCCTTCCATCATTTGAGGACACATAGAAGACACCATCTTCTATGGTGGAAAGGAAACTTCATCAGGTACTGAATTTACTGGCACCTTTATCTTGAACTTCCCAGCCTCCAGAACTGCGAACAGTAAATTTATGTTGTTTATGAATTATAAATTCATGTTGTTTATAAATATACTGGTTGAAGATATTTTGTTATAGCAACCAGAACAGATTAAGAGAGCATGTATGCTGTATGTGTGTGTGTGTATATATATATATCTTATATTATACATATGTCTTTATATAATATTAATATTTTATAATGTATTTCACAACATGGAAAAAAATTGCTCTGGTAGCTTCATGGAAAGTATCTCTCCTCTTTAACAGAGTCAGGGAGACATGTAAAGATGCTGACACAGTATTGATAAAATGCACACGTCTTTTGAAACAGAATTTAGGACTTTTGAATTAACTGGATGCAGCAGGTTAAAGAAGAAGAAAAAAAGATTATTCAGTTTTCAAGCTTGTAAGACTACACATTTTATAATTCTTAGAAAATTCTGGAAAGCTAACTAGACACTAGAAACAGTGATGCCTTCAGTGGATCATTGAAACAGGGTGTAGATAGGTAAGAGAGGGAAGCATGCTTTTCACTGTCCCTTTTGAATTCTGAACTATGTTCATGCATTATCTATCCAAGAAATGAAAAAAACAAGAAAATAGAAAAATAAGATTTGTATGTAACTCAGATTTGCCTGTTCTGATATAATAGAAAAGTTTTGTAGTAGCAATATTATTACAGCAATGAGTCCACTCATGTTTTCAGAATCTGATGCTGAATTAGGCTAAATAGCATATTTGATATCATTTGGGTGTTTTGCCCTCTCCAAATATCATGTTGAAGTGTAATTCCCAGCCGGGCATGGTGGCTCATGCCTGTAATCTCAGCACTTTGGGAGTCCAAGGCAGGTGGATCACGAGGTCAGGGGTTCAAGACTAGCCTGGCCAACATGGTGAAACCTCATCTCTACTAAAAATACAAAAATTAGCCAGGTGTGGTGGTGCACACCTGTAATCCTAGCTACTCAGGAGGCTGAGGCAGAAGAATGGCTCGAACCCGGGAGGCAGAGGTTGTGGTGAGCCGAGATCGCACCACTGCCCTCAAACCTGGGTGACAGAGCGAGACTCTGTCTCGAGAAAAAAAAAAAAAAAAAAAAGTAATTCCCAGTGTTGGAGGTGAGGCCTGGTGGGAGATGTTTGGGTGATGGGGGTGGATTCCTCATGATGGATTGGTGCTGTCCTCATGGTAATGAGTGAGTTCTCACTCTGAGTTCATATGAAATCTGGTTAAGAGAGTGTGGTGCCTCCTCCTTCTCTTGCTGCTACTCTTGCCATGTGATTTGCCTGCTCCCCCTTTGCCTTCAGCCATAATTGGAAGCTTCTTGAGGCCTCACCAGAAGCAGATGCCAGCACTATGTTTCATGTACAACCTGCAGAATCATGAGCTAATTAAATTTCTTTTGTTTATAGATTACCCAGTCCCAGGTATTCCTTGATAGCAATGCAAGAATAGAGTAACACAGAAAATTGATACCAAGAAGTGGGGCATTGCTATAAAGATACCTGAAAATGTAGAAGCAGCTTTAAAACTGGATAATGGGTAGAGGTTGGGAGAGTTTGGACATCTTGGAAGATAGGAAGATCAGGGAAAGTTTGGAACTTCTTAGAGACTGGTTAAATCGTTGTGACCAAAATGCTGATAGAAATATGGACAGTGAAGCAGGTTGATAAGGTCTCAGATGGAAATGAAGAAGTTATTGAGAATTGGAGTAAAGGTCACCTGTGTTACACCCTAGCAAAGAACTTGGCTGTACTGTGTTCATGTCCTAAGGAAGTTTGAACTTAGGAGTGATGACTTGGGGTATCTGGAAGAAGAAATTTTTAAGCAGCAAAGTGTTCAAGATGTGGCCTGGCTGATTCTAACTGCATGTAATCAGATGTGGAAGCAAATGAATTACTTAAAGCTGGAACTTATATTTAAAAGGAAAGCAGGGTGTAAAAGTTTAGAAAATTTGCAACCTGGACCTGTGCTAGAGAAAGAATCCAAGCATGCTGTGGAATGACCACCTGCTAGAGAGATTTGTGCGACTAAAATGGTGCCAAGTGCTGATATCCAAGACAATGGGAAAAGGGCTTAAAGGCATTTCAGAGATCTTCTAGGCAGCTCCTCCCATCACAGGCCCAGAGGCCTAAGGAGGAAGGATTGATTTCAGGGGCCAGACCCAGGGCCTCGCTGCCCTGTTCAGCATCAGAGCACTGCTCCCACATCCCAGCTACTTCAGCTCCAGCTGCGGCTCAAAGGGCACGAGGTACAGCTCAGGCCACTGCTCCAGGGGCCACAAGCTGTAAGCCTTGGTAGCTTCCACATGGTGTTAAGCTTGCAGATGCACAGAATGCAGGAGTGAAGGACATTTGGCAGCTTCCACTTGGATCTCAAAGGGTGTATAGAAAAACCCGGGTGCCCAGGTGGAAGGCTACCATGGGGGTGAGCCCCCACACATAGATACTCTACTAAGGCAGTGCTAAGAGGAAATTAATTAGAGTCCCCACATAGAGTGTTCACTGGAGCACTGACTAGTGGGGCTGTGGGAAGAGGGCTACTGCCCTCTAGACCCCAGAATGGTATAGCCACTGACTTGCATCCTGAACCTGGAAAAACCACAGGCACTCAACTTCAACCTCTGAGAGTAGCCTTGGGGACTGTACCCTGCAAAGTCACAGGGGTGGAGCTTTCCAAAGCCTTGGGAGCCCATCCCTTACACCAGTGTGCCCTGGATGTGGGACAGGGAGTCAAAGGAGATTATGTTGGAACTTTAAGGTTTAATGTCTGTCCTGCTGCATTTCAGACATGTGGGGCCTGCAGCCCCTTCCTTTTAGCTGGTTTCTCCCCTTTGGATTGAGAATGTCTACCCAGTGCTTGTACCCCCATTGTGTCTTGGAAGTAAATAAATTGCTTTGTATTCTACAAGCTTCTAGGTAGAAGGAATTTGACTTGATGAGACTTTGAACTTTGGACTTTTGATTTAGTTGAAGCTGGAATGTATTAAGACTGGGGGACTATGAGGAAGGGTGATTGTATTTTGCAATGTGAGAAGGACAAGGGATTTAAGAGGCCATGGGTGGAATGACACAGTTTGGATATTTGTCCCCTTTAAATATCATGTTGAAATGTAATCCACAACATTGGAGGAGGGGCCTGGTGGGAGGTGTTTTGAGTCATGGGGGCAGATCCCTTATGAAGGGCTTGGTGCTGTCCCCACAATAACGAGAGAGTTGTCACTCAGTTCATGAGAGATCTGGTTGTTTATGAGTGTGGCATCTCCCCCAGCTCTTGCTCCCATTCTCCCCATCTGACATGCCTGCTCCCCCTTTGCCTTCTGCCGTGACTGGAAGCTTCCTGAGGCCCTTACCAGAGGCAGATGTGGGTGCCATGCTTCTTGCACAACCTGCATAACTTTAAGCCAACTAAATTTGTTTTCTTTATAAATGAACTAGTCTCAATGCAAGCATGAACTAACACACGAATCTTTTGTGTTTATCCTAGGCTAGGATGGAAGTGAGAGTCGACTGCCCTCTGGTCAAGGACTGCTGAGGTAAAATATGGCTGCTAGGCTTCCCCTTCAGTAGGGTGGTAAGTGGGCAATGACCATGATTGACATGTTTGATATAACAGCACAAAGAAACCACAAACTACTCCCTGGCTGATCCTAGTGGCTGCAGCAGCCCCATTTTAAAATTGTAAAATGTGGTTGATCTTTGACACTCCTTCATGCCCTTTTTGTATCTTTTCTTACCAGCATCCTCTCCTGTACATAATCCTACACACGTGAGCTAGTCCTCAACTAGCTGCAAAGTGATAAGCCTTAAATTATTAACCCTCCAAAGGGATTCTGTGTGTGTGTACGTGTGTGTGTGTGAGAGAGAGAGAGAGAGATAGTGTGAGTATATGTTTAAGAGGTAGGAGTCTAGCTATGTTGCCCAGGCTGCAACTCCTGGCCTTGATTTGAACTCCTGGCCCCTCAAGTGATCCTCCCACCTTAGCCTCCTGAATAGGGATTCCGTGTTTTCATCAGGAATCCTAAAAATCAGAAAGCCCTCAAAACTAAAAAAAAAAAAAAAAAAAAAAAAAAAAAAAAAAAAAGACCCTAAATGGTAGATACTAGAGCCAAATTCTGCCTCCCCAGCTTATGAGCTGTATGATTTGGGACAAATGACCTCACCTCCACGTGCCTCAGTTTCCTTATCTGTAAATGGAGCTGGAAATAGCACCTTATCCCACAGGGCTTTTCTGACGGCTAAATGACTCAAGTAAAGAGGTAAGAATGATCTCACACACGTTAGAAAGTGCTCAAAAATGTTAGATGTTATGATTATTTCCTCTACCAACACTCTGTGGTTCATCCTGAGTGCAGAACAAGTAAGGCATGCAGGTAAAAACACTGCCTACAAGGAGTGTTCAGATAAAATTAAGAAGCTTCTGCACAGCGAAAGAAACCAGCATCAGAGTGAACAGGCAGCCTACAGAATGGGAGAAAGTGTTTGCAATCTACTCATCTGACAAAGGGCTAATATCCAGAACCTACAAAGAACCCAAACAAATTTACAAGAAAAAATCCCATCAAAAAGTGGGCAAACGATATGAACAGACACTTCTCAAAAGAAGACATGTATGCAGCCAACAGACACATGAAAAAATGCTCATCATCACTGGTCATCAGAGAAATGCATTGTGGTTTTGATGTGCATTTTCTTTTTCTTTGTTAAAATACAGAAATTTTCTGCTAAAATTTAAATTTAAATGAAATTAATTTTAAATTTAATAGTCCCTGTTTTACAGGCCATTAATACTACCAGAACCAACATAATGTATTTGCTCTGCTCATTCAATCTTTGCTACAATGAATCTGTNAAAAAAAAATAAATAAAATAAAATAAAAAAATAAAAAAATAAAAAAAAATAAACACGGACCATAAAATGGTAAACTACAAATAAGGAAGTAAAATCAGGCCTAGAGAAATAAAATTAGAGTAGAAACCATGACCAGGCATAAAAGTATGCAAATGAACCACTAGAATTGAGTTTTAAGTTTGGCCTAGGATTGCTAGTGAAAGTGAAAAGAGAGACATGATATGTTACTAGTTATTCTCGCCTTGACTTCCCTTCCAATACTTCCCAAACCCTCCCCTCTCCATGCCCTCTATTTCCTTATTTCCTTAGTGGAGTATATCGTTTTTCCTAACACAACGCCCTAGAAGAAACTTCTCACATGGTGCTATAAGCTTTTATTATCATCACTAATTCCACCTATCTTTGCATAATAAAGGGCACAGAGCCAAAAAAAAAAAAAAGGGTGTAGTTGAATCAAAATTGAGCTAATGGTTAACTTGTGCACTAAGTATATAGGAAACAGTGAGTGTAAATGACAAGACTAAAGAGAGCTGTGTATTTGTTTAGCAATTTATATCTCAGTAGCAAGTAACTAGGGATTTAAGAATCCTCGTTTGTGTGCTTTGGAAATATCATGCAATCACCTAGTAAAATTGCATCATTTTTTGGTTCATATGAAAATAGTTGAAATGATGTTCACTTGGTAATTCTGTTTGCTGAACTTTGTGATTCATGTATTATTTCGTAGTGGATTTAAATTGCTCTGCTCTCTACAAAACTAAATATCTTCACTTAATGGGCCACTGGGGAAATAATAGTAGTTTCTAAGGAAAAGTTTTGTTCAGAATGTTTATTATGAACTTGGATGAAGAGAGAGTATATTGGTTAAAATGGTAATAAACATGAAGTTACCAGGGTTAATTCAAACAATAAATGACAGACTCTGGGTCTCATTCCATCTTAGACCCTGTAAATGAACACATCACAGAGGATCTGAAACATGCTACAATCCAGCCTGTCTGTGGGATTTTGCTGGGCCACTTTCTGTTCTAAGCCTCTGTTCTTTGCCTGCTCTATGACTACCCTGGATCTGCCCCTCTCATATCAGGATTAACTGCAGGCATTCTTTCTTACTGACCTATTTGGACCTACTTTTCCAGCTAGGTCCTTGGCACTGTATCCTGGAGATAATCTGTGGTCAGCTTTTGGCTCCACACCCCGAAGCTTTGTGGAACGGGGGTGCTCCTGCTTTCCCTTGCTCCCGAGAGCTTGACTCAGCTTGGCCTATTTGACCATGGTTCCTCACAGTATGTGAGTGTGTGGGAGTGTGAGCATTCTTTATCTCCTTTGTGTATTGACTGGAGTCTAAGAGGGAGGAAACTGAAATACTACTCAGAGTTGTTTATTTATTTATTTTGAGATAGGGTCTCACTCTGTTGTCCAGGCTAGAGTGTGGTGGCATGATTGAAGCTCACTGCAACCTTGACCTCCTAGGCTTAAGCAATCCTCCCGCCTCCGCAGCTAGCTTGTTGCATCACACCTGGCTTATTTATTTATTTATTTATTTATTTATTTATTTATTTATTTTATAGGGACAGGGGCTCCCGATACTGCCCAGGCTGGTCTCTAACTCCTGAGCTCAAGCGATTCTTCTACATTGGCCTCCCAAAGTGCTGTCTTTACAGGCCTAAGCCACTGTGCCAGCCCAGAGTTGTTTAACAAAACAAAAAAAACCTTAAAGGTGTATTCAGTCATTCAATCATTCCTCATTCATTCATTGCCCATTGTGTGCCTGGCAGTGAGAACGCAGAGGTAAACATGACAAACACTCTCCTCACAAGAGTTGAATTAATATCAAAGGAAGAAGTAATTTTAAGGTGGGTTTTTTAGGGTGTGATTTATTTACCATTTAGTCACAAAATGAACACAGTTGACCGGACCTTTAGGCAAGAGTCACATGATGAAGATGGTGTGTCCTTAACAGCAGCTATTAATGAGTCTCCACAGTTGTTCTCAAACTGGGGATTTTGCTGCTCCATGAGATATTCAGCAATATCTGCAGACATTTTTGGATTCACAACTGTGAAAGTTCTATATAGTGGTTAGAAGTCAGGGATGCTGCTAAACATCCTACAATGCACAGGAGAGTCCCCCATAAAGAAGAAGAATAATTCTTTATTATGATATTTTGGATGTATAGAGTCCAAAATATCAGTAATATTGGGATTGAGAATCTCTGGCTAGTGCATATATACATATATATTGGTGTATATGTTAATCTGAATGTTTCTGAGAAAGCAACTATCAGGAAAACTGCCTTTAGGTTGATACCTATTATTATTATTTTATTTTTAATAGCTGGCATTAATTGATCACTTACTATAGGCCAAGTGTTATGGTAAACACTTTAAATTGATCACCTAATTTAATCATCAAAACCGAATAAGGTGGATGTTATTATTCGCTCTGTTTTAGAGATGGGCAAACAGGTGTGGTAGGATTAAGAAACTTGCCCAAGACCTCAATGATGGTAAATACCAGAGCAGGGAGTTGAACCCAGGAAGTCTGACTCCTCACTCTTTACCACCACCATTTGTCTAACTTCTCTAACTCGGATGCCAGGCTCTCCTTCAGCTGTTCCTTAGCTCATTAGAAATTGCTTTAGTGATCCTCTATTGGTTATAGGCATCTGTTGGAAGCCCGAGGGGAAAGACAGGTTGACATAATGATATGGAAATCAACACAAATTTGGGGAAAAATGATTTCACATTTTAAAACATCAACATCTAGTTTATATGAGTAATGGTTTTCCCACATGATTGTGCAGCTGACAAATTAATCTGACCCAATTAAACAGAATCAACCAACGCTGTTAGTCATATCTAATTCAGCTATGGTTGTGTTGATGCAGAATAAACCACAGTACTACAAACAGCAGAAACAAGCTAATAGGCTCTGATGTATTCAGCTTTCATTATTTTATACTTTATTTTTTTGGCTTTACTTTTCATTACTTTACACTTCTGCTTTTCTAAGAACTTCCAGGCAGTTTCTGATAAAAAAAAAAAAAAAAAAGGATTGGATTGCACTTTTCACCAAATTTGGGGTTTTCTGAAGGCAAAGCAGTAGCCCACTGTCATCCATACCTTTACTTGCATTACAATGTCTGAACACTCCTCGACTGTAATTTGATCTAGTTCCTGAACCCTATAATCTAACTGATAGAGGGTAACTGAACACCATGTCTGCCCATGTGATAGGGTGGAATTCTTCTGTCCTTCTCACCTGAGTACAACAGGCTTGTGCCACCCAGAAGAATGAAAAGGTAACTCAGAATATGTGGGGTCCTTGTAGCCCAGGTGGATATCCTTATGAAGAAGAAGTATGGGCCTCACAAATCACAGGTTAGTGGGAAGTGGGTGTTGTTCTGGTCCCAGTAATTTTCTGAAATGACTTGCTCTGACGAATACATATGTATGTGCCCATAGATCTGGCTGTTTTGTTTTCAGAAAGAGTAACTTATGGGGTGGTGTAGTGGCTCACACCTGTAATCCTAGCACTTTGGGAGGCTGAGGCAGGAGGATTGGTTGAACCCAGGAGTTCAAGACCAGCTTGGGCAACATAGCAAAACCCTGTCTTCACAATAAATAAATAAATAAATAAATTAGCCGTGCATGGTAATGTGTTCCTGTAGTCCTAGCTACTCAGCAGACTGAGGTGGGAGACTTGCTTGAGCCCAGGAGATTGAGGCTGCAGTGACCCATGATTGTACCACTGCACTCCAGCCTGGGCAACGGAGGGAGACCCTGTTTCAAAAAAATAAATAAGTAAGAGTAACTTACCTGGAATTCATATCTGTTTGGCTGACCGTGAGTGGAAAATGCCTTTGTATACAGGGCCAATAACAGTTTCTAGTGGGTTAAATGTTAAGGATGTTGACTTTCTTTTCCTTCCTTCCTTCCTTCCTTCCTTCCTTCCTTCCTTCCTTCCTTCCTTCCTTCCTTCCTTCTTCTATTATCATCTAATTGATAATAAGGGAGGTTGACAGGTAAAATATTTTGGGGTAAGCATCCTTTTCCTGCTTGTTATCAAAACTGATATATCATTTTTCTCTCATACAGTTTAATAAGTCTCACAGACACTTAAATTAGTAACTTATCTGAATTCCTGGAGTGGTAGATGGTTGTCTGGTGGGGTTTCTATTTGTTTGTTTTGTCTCTCTTGTCCTTTAGAAGTCACAGAGAGGTTAGCTATCTCAAAAATTCATGGCTGGTTAATAGTTTAGATCAGTAGCATAGCTTTACGTTTTAGAATCTTCAGAAAGGCTTTCAGAGGATCCACCGTTATTCACCCTGCTTCCAGAAATGTTTTATGCTACGGCCTGCAAACCCTGCTTGACACTAGAAGTACTTATAGTCCAATCTGAATGATAATGTTGTGATAGTAGCAGCTACCTCTTACTGATTGCAATTGCTAAGCTCAGTACTGGCTGCCTTAAATTGTAATTAATCTTTGTAATATCTTATTTATTTATTTATTTATTTATTTATTTATTTATTTATTTAGAAATAGGGTCTCACTCTGTTGCCCAGCATGGAATGCAGTGGTGCAATCTTGGCTCACTGAAACCTCCACTTCCCAGGTTCAAGTGATTCTCCTGCCTCAACCTCCCAAGTACCTGGGATAGCAGGCATGTGCCACCGTGCTGAACTAAGTTTTGTATTTTTAGTAGAGATGGGGTTTCGCCATGTTGGCCACGCTGGTCTTGAACTCCTGACCTCAGGTGATCTGCCTGCCACTGCTTCCCAAAGTGCTGGGATTACTGGCATGAGCCACCGTGCCCAGCCAGCTCTTTTATTTATACCCAATATATGGAGGGGAAAAGTGAAGTTTACATTAAAATAATACAGGTTGGATTGAGTCACACAGTGGATAAGAAAGTAGCTTAACTGGAATTTAAATGCAGGTCGGCAGATATCAAGTTCTTGACCTTGTCTCAAAAAGAAAAAAAAAAGCAAAAAGATTATTAGTTTTATTTGCCACAAATGGAAGATCAGGGAATCTGGAGGCAAAGGTTTGTGTTGTAACACTCCAAATGCCTCAGCACAATGGTAGAAACTCTCCATTATTTTGTGTGTGTGTGTGTGGTTGTTTTTTTGAGACAAGGTCGCACTGTGTCACCCAGGCTGGAGTGGAGTGAGGTGGTCTTGGCTCACTGGAACCTCGGCCTTCCAGGCTCAAGTGATCCTCCCACGTCAGCTCCTCAAGTAGCTGGGACTATAGCCAGGCCACGATGCCTGGCTAATTTTTGTGTTTTTGATAGAGATAGTGTTTTACCATGTTGCCCAAGCTGGTCTCAAACTCCTAAACTCAAGTGATCCACCCACCTCGGCTTCCCAAAGTGCTGGGATTACAGGTGTGAGTGACTGCGCCTGGCCTGTTTTTCTGGTTTGAAAATCCCAAGCTTCTTTTCTTTCGTACTTTTCTCCAGTCACACTGGACTACTCATTGTACCCCAGGTATGCCTCACATTTTTATGTAATAAATTTGGCAATGATTTAATACATCCAAAGCACTGTATATTTGGGGAAGTTTAAAGAAGAATAAACGTTGCATAGTCTAGTGGGGATGGCATTTGTGGGCTGAGATGCTGTATTGCAGATATTAGTATGATGAGCACTCCCCAAGAGAGGTATAGCTAAAACTCTGTAGGAACACAGAATAGGAAGTGATTACGTGTGACAAAAGTAGCATGTGAGCTGGTTCTTGACTAAGAGAATTTTAGCAGGTAGAGATCGTGGAAAGCACATTCTAGGCATTCTAGACATTCCCAAAGCTATGGCATGGGAAGTGTTAACTTGTAAAGGGCATGATATGTCCAGGGAAGAGCTACACTGTGTGGAAGAGGACTGGCATCACATTGAACATGGTCAAAGACAGGCTTGCAAGGTGGTGAGGTACAGATGGCCAAGGGCCTCAAATTTCTGATAAGGAATGTGGATTTTGTTCTATAGGCCTAGACACCATTAAAATCCAAAGACTTACCAAAGCCTCTATCCACCCTGATCTTCCTTGAGTCCCCTAAGAATGCTCACATCACTAGCACCTGATGTTTCCTATACCTGGAAAAATGTTTCCCCAAATATCTGCACAGCCCATTCCTTTGTTTCCTGCAGGTCTTTGCCAAAATAATACTTTAGCAGAAAGATTCCCCTGACTACCCTGTGTAAAATGGCACCCCCTTGCCCTGTATCCTTGAACCCAGTTTTATTTTTCTCACAGTCCTTATCACTATCTGGTATATTCTTTGTTTACCATTCTTCCCTCCCTCTTTCTCTCTCCCTGACCTGAAATACAAACTGCATAAGGCAGGAATTTTTTTGTGTATGTTTTATTCACAGCTATATTTATAGCATCAAGAGCAGGGCATGGTACAAAGAAGGTGCTCGGTATATATTTGTTCAATTAATGAATTAATTAAAATTTGAATTTCCAGCCTCCAAAGTGCCTTGGAATACTTATATGTTAGCAAAATTTTAAAGGCGACATGCAAAAGATTTATCTGAATTGTTTGTTAACAAATGAGGAATACTGGTATTCTCCCTCAGATGTAATTATGCAAATAATCCTCAGATCACATGTTTAAAACAATAAAGTGTGTCCCTTAGGACTCTTAGGTAGCTAGTTATAGACAATAAAACTCAAATGGGCCCATAGAAAAGGAGAATCTTGTGGTTCACAAAATAAAAAATTGCAGGTGTAGTTCTTCCATCATGTATCGGTTGACCCAGGGATGTAACCAAATCCTATTTCTATCCCTCTCTCCGCTCGACCTTTCATAGCTAGATTTATCCTTGGATTCTACTTGGTGGTAAAATGGCAGCTACAATTCTAGATGTTACCTTTGCTCCCCACACCATCCATCAGAAGAGAACAGTGATTTTGAAGCTGATCTCTGGCACAGAGTTTGGGATTCACTCTCTCTCTCTTTGGCTTGAATTGTGTCCCTTCTTCATTCCCACCTCAGTCATTGTGACCAGTGTCGGGGTGGACAATGCTGATTGGCCAAGCCATCCAGGGCAGCTGAGGTGGATGAGTGAGGTTAATATGACGACAACCATGTTGTTGAGGAGCGAATGTTTCAAAGGAAAATTTAGGGTGCTATTGGAGAAAGAATAGGAACATGCATCCTAGGGAGGCAGCCAACACAAGACCTAGCTTTGGGTATTCTCTTTCAGGTAGTTGACATTATTTGTTCCCCAGACTGGTGGTGATGGACCACAACTGTGTGGACCCGTTTCTAATCTCAGTTAGCTGATATTTTTGTTCCCCCTTTTTTTCTGTAGATATTTCAAATACTCACTGTGCTCCACAAATCCCCTACCTTGTCCTACACCTTCTTAGCAAATGATCTCGATGCTAATTCATAGAGAAAATAGAATTAGACAAGTATACCATTTCTACCACCTGACCATCCAATTCACAAACTCATTTACATTTGTGCTCATTCGTACCTAGTCCCTTGTAATCTTAAGAGCTGGAATTAGCAGACTATCCTCTGTGGGCCTGTCACACTTTTTTGTAAGAGAAAAATGTTATAGGAAGACAATTATACTCATTTGGTTAAGTATTGCCTTTAGCAGCCAGGCATGGTGGCTCATGCTGCTTTCCCTCAATCTACCAGTGTGCTCAATATCAGACTTAAAACAAAACAAAACATTCTCTTGGTTCTTGGACACTCTCATGATCCTGCTCTATCTTTTATTTTCCCTTCTCATCCAAACTTCTTTTTGTATGTATACATATCTTTGCCATTTATTTTTAAAAATCTTATTCAAAATACTAAATAATACAGTTTCAGATGTAAAAAAAATTACTGCAATAAAACAATTTGGAGGTATTTCCATTGCACTTCCCTTCCTTATTAGGAAAGTACACTGTCCACCTGAGAGACAGGATGGACGGCGTTCTTCCAGCTCTACACAAAGCACAAGCCCACTGGCTCACCTGGGCCCTGCTTAACATATATTATGTTTTCTAAAGTGTTGTAGTGACACTTGTAAGTCAACCATGGTTCAAATCACATATTTACATATTGATCAGTTCTTTATGATAGACACAAATGAAATATAGTAAATAATTTCCAGTTGCCATAAAAAACAAAACAAAGGAAAACAAGTGTGGAGGAAAAGGTCATTGTACACAAATATACTTTATGTATACAAACAACTTCATTCAGGTATAATTTTAATTTGCAATACCTAGATACAGTATTATTTAAGTGATAATGGCCCCTAAGATTTATTCAGATTTACTGTAAAATAATAAATGAAGTAAACAAATGTGATATAATTTTAAACTCTGCTCAATGCTTGAAACCTTAGAGGAACCCAATCAATAGCTACAATCAATTGCTAACTAAAGGCAACTGTACATGTATGTAATATTTTACCACAGTTTCCACTTCTAAATTTAATATAGTAATTCAAACCAAAAAAAAATAGTATCTCTGTAACATTTTATCTATGTCCACTGCAAGCTGCAGAATCTATGTTGCAAGATTTCTTGACACATTTAATGTTTTACCTAAAATTGTGGTCAGATTGAGCAATATCATTATCCTAAATTATGTTTAAATTATCTAAAAATATCCAAAGCAGTTTTCTTGGAAGGAAAAAAAAATATTACTCAAATGCAAAGCATTATCACACATATCCTTGTACATTACAGTTTGGGACCACAAAAAAATGTGTGGTTAAAAAATAGTATTTGAATGGCAGAGAATGAATATGAGTCAGTAACAGATATGTTACAATTTAGTTACAAGTTTGGGAACTTTTAAAAGTAGCATCACTAATACTTCCAAAAGAAGCACAATAAATCTAAAACAATAAAAACTAACAGTGTAAATATAAGGTAATGCTTAGCTCGCATTTTGGACACCTGATTAAACTCACCTCTAAAAGTACAGATAAAACATTATATACTTCTTGTTTGTGACATTTAATTTCCAAAGCACCAAGGCAAAAGGGAGACCCACCTCTCATTTAAGTACCAATTGCGTATGTCAAACATTGGCACAATATCATATAAAAAGTCAAGCAAATAAAATTACATAATAAGCAAACTCAAACAAATCACCCAGGACTTTAAAAAAATTAATTTAATTGCCGGGCGCGGTTTTGGCTCAGCCTGTAATCCCCAGCACTTTGGGAGGCCGAGACGGGCGGATCACGGAGGTCAGGAGATCACCATCCTGGGCTAACACGGTGGGAAAACCCCGTCTCTACTAAAAAAACAAAAAACTAAAAGCCCGGGCGAGGTGGCGGGCGGGCCTGTAGTCCCAAGCTACTCCGGGAGCTGAGGCAGGAGAAAAAATGGCGGGAACCCCGGTAAGGCGGGAGCTTGCAGTGAGCTTGAGATCCGGGCCCCACTGCACCTCCAGTCCGGGCGACAGAGCGAGACTCCGCCTCAAAAAAAAAAAAAAAAAAAATATATTATATATATATAATTATTGGTAATCTTCAAAGAAGACATTGCCTCATTAACATTGTGATCTAGGCAATGGTATTCCACTGTTTTGAAACAAAGGTCATCACGCCATTTCCTGCTTTGAACCAGAAGAAAAATCTTCCTTTTGTTGTGATATGTAATGTAGACAATAGCAATGCAAAAAGCAAAATTAATAAGATGAAAAAAGAAATGGCTGTCTTCCTCTTCTATATTTGAGGATGGCATCTTAAAAGATTTCACTGACTGTTCAATTTCTGTGTAATCCCTGTTTTCTTCCAAGGTGTCATCAGACTCGTCGTCATCCCTGGGGTCCGTGGTCCAGCCATAGTCTGGTTCTCCGTAATCACCACTGTCCAGAGTGTCTTTGGCTGTGGATGGAGAACTGTTCAGCATGAGAAGATCCCCCTTCTCTATGCTAGGATCTTCATTGTTATCAGCTTCCTCTTGAGACAGAGGTGTAGGGGAGGGATGAGCAGCCACAGATGCTCCTCCACTTTTCGCAGTACTGGTTGTAGGAGGGAGGGTGGTACTGACTTGGGAAATAGAAGGTTTGGTTTGTTTTTCATGTGTTAAAGCATTCACATTTGGGGTAGAAATATCTGAGTTAAGTACAGTTTGGCTCAGTGAATCAGTCCGTGATACAACACTGGATAGAGTGGCAGACACGAGCAGGAGCGCCAAGACCAGCGGCCGCACCAGCCCTACAAGGGCTTGGATGGCCGATCTGGGCAGCAGTTTTGCTTGTGAGGGCTTCCTCATCCTCCTCAGGGCAGAAGCGACCATAATGGACTCTTCTTTTCTTTCTTTCTTTTTTTTTTTTTAGATGTATCCTCACCCTATTGCCCAAGCAGGAGTGCAGTAGCATGATCTTGGCTCACTGCAACCTCTGCCTCCTGGGTTCAAGCAATTCTCCTGCCTCAGCCTCCCAAATAGCGGGGATTACAGGTGTGTGCAACCATGCCCACCTAATTTTTGCATTTTTAGTAGAGACAGGGTTTCATCATTTTGGCCAGGCTACTCTTGAACTCCTGACCTCAGGAGATCCTTCTGCCTTGGCCTCCCAAAGTGCTAGAATTACAGGCGTAAGCCACCACACCCAGCCCCAAGCTTCTTAAAAGTGTTGTTTTTGGCTGGATGTGGTGGTTCACACCTATAATCCCAGCACTTAACAGAGGCCAAAGTGAGAGGATTTCTTGAGCCTAGGAGTTTGAGACCAGCCTGGGCAACATAATGAGACTCGTCTCTACAAAAAAATGTTAAAATTAGTTAGCTGTGGTGGTGCATGCCTGTAGTCCCAGCCGTTTAGGAGATTGAGGTGGGAGGATCACTTAAGCCTGGGAGGTTGAGGCTGCAGCAAGCTATGATTGTGCCACTGCACTCCTGCCTGAATGCAGTGACAGTAAGATCCTGTCTCAGAAAAAAAGAAAAAAGAATATGATCAGTCTCATATTCCTTACCTTCCAGTCACTTCTCAAACTACTTCAGTCTTCATCATTTGCTGTTAGTTAACGAGTTAATGAGGTCAATAAGTTTAATTAATTAAACCATTTAGTTAACAAGGTAAAATATTTGCGGGGTAGCCACTATGTGCCAGGTACTGTTCTAGGCTTTGAGCAGTGACAAAATTGGCAGAAACTCTTGCTGAGTGGAATTTGTAATCTAGTGACGAGACAATGAACAAAATAATCAGTAAAATATCCAGCATGTTAGAAAATAATAAGTGCTATGGAGAAGAACCAATCAAGGAAGGGAGATGGGGAGTGCTGGAAGGGAGTGTGGGGTTAGATCTTGAAAGGTTGGTCGTCTGAAACACACAGGAATGGGAAAAAAAAAAGGAGAGTGGTCAAGGAAGGTCTCACTGCGAAGATGACGTTTGAGCAAAGAAGGTGAGTTAGTGAGCCCTTGGCAGAGGGAACAACAAGGGTAAGAACCCTCACATGAAAGTGTCTGGAATGTCCAAGGAACTGCAAAGACCAATATCACTGGAGTCAATAGGAATATGGGGTACAGTGATAAGAGATGGGGTTGGAGAGGTGACGGGGGACTGTTGCTTAGAGCCTTACATGCCATTCTAAAGATTTTGGCTTTTGGCTGGGTGCGGTGGCTCACGCCCGTAATCCCAGCACTTTGGGAGGCCGAGGAGGGTGGATCTCTTGAGGTCAAGAATTTGAGACCAGCCTGGCCAACATGGTGAAACCCCGTCTCTACTAAAAATACAAAAAAATTAGCCAGGCATGGTGGCACATGCCTGTAATGCCAACTACTTGGGGAGGCCAAGGAAAGAGAATCGCTTGAACCTGGGAAGCAGAGGTTGCAGTGAGCTGAGATTGCACCACTGCACTCCAGCCTGGGTGACAAAGCGAGACTCTGTCTCAAGAAAACACAACAACAATAGATTTTGGCTTTTGTTCTGAATGATTTCACTCCAAATGATTTGGGGTATTATTAAAGAGTTTTTGAGCCAGGAAGTGATATGACCTTATTTAGCATTCTAAAGAGATCCCTCTGGCTCCTCCGAGGGAAGCCAGCTAAGAGATTCTTGCAATTATTCAGAGATGATGGTAGCTTGGATATGGCACTTGCTGGAGAACTGTTCCAGTTCTGAATATATTTTGAAGATAGAGGTAACAGACGATTGCTATAAATTAGATGTGGTATAGAATGAAGAGGGGAGTCAAGGATAATTCCAAGGTTTTTGGCCTAAGCCACCGAAAAGGTAGAGTTGTCATCGACTGAGATGAGCAAGATTGCATGAGGACCAAGTTTTAGAGGAAAGATCAGGAATTTGTTTTGGGGCAAACCAAGTTTGAAAGATCTTTTGGACATTTAAGTGAAAATATCTAGTATACAGTTAAATATATGTCAGGAGATCAGTAGAGAGGTCAGGGTTGGAGATAAACATTTGCAAGTAAATATATAGATCACAGTTAAAAGTCATGTGACTAGATGACAGCACAAAGGGAATGGCTGAGATAGAGAAGTGTACATAGGTTCTGAGTCCTGGGTACTCCAATTTTAAGAAGCCCCAAAAATTAGGAGAGAGTCTGAAAAAGCAGCAGCCCATGAGACAGAAGGGAAACAAAAAAACCAAGATCTATGATGTCATGAAAGCCAGTTAAGGAAAGTGCTCAGAGGAGGAGGAAGCAAACAACGGGGTTAAATAGAGCCAGGTGTGGTGGCCCACGCCTGTAATCCCAGTACTTTGGGAGGCTAAGGCAAGAGGATCATTTGAGTGTAGGAGTCTGAGACCAGTTTATTGTCCCTGAGCAACATACGGAGACCCCATCTCTACGCCTGTGGTACCAGCTACCTGGGAGGATGAGGTGGGAGGAGCGGTTGAGGCTGCTATGAGCCATGAGTGTGCCACTGCACTCCAGCTTTGGCAACAGAGTGAGACCCTGTTTCAATCAATCAATCAATCAATGCTAGTAATAGGACCAGTAAGATGAGGACTAAGAATTGACCATTGAATTTAGCATCTTGTGGATCACTGGTGACCTTGACAAGAACAGTTCTGGTGGAATGGTGGGTACAGAGCTTGATTAGAGTGTATTGAAGACACAATGAGAGAAGAAGGATCAGAGACAGAGAAGATAGAAAAATTTTGAGGAGGTTTTGCACGAAAGGCAACAGAAAAACTACATTCTATTTGAGAAAACCAAAGGCAATTGTTCTTTCTGATTTTGATTTTCTGTTATCTTTGACACTGTACGCTCCCTTCCCCTTGGCTTTCAAGACTTCCACCCGCCAATATCTGCACCTTTGTGCCTAAGGACTTTTGAATCCTGCAGGCACCAAAGGAAATGCTCAGAAATTACCACCCCTAGGAGCAGCCCTCCATCAATGGGTGATGGGAATTGGTGGATAAATATCACAGCTCCTGTAGGGATAATTCTGAGGCTCATGGTTTTATATCACACCAAGCCAGTGGTAGCTAGGCTCGAGGACACACCCTCTATTAGTTGCCTTTACTTCTTTGTCCCATTTCTTCACTTCCCAGATGGTTTCCTTGTGCATCCCAAATAAATTACTTGCACTCGAATTCTTGTTTCAAAATCTGATTCTTGGGGAAGCAGATTTAAATTAATTTAAATCTTAATTTAATTTAAATTAAATTAAGACACTGTGTATTTAGATTTAATCTAAAACTTACTAAAGCTCAAATGCACCATGCTACACAATAAATACTTACTTTCAGTTTATAATTAGCATATTTGCAATTAAAGGCCCCTTCTTAAATAATTTTGGGGAAATGCAACCAGGTCTTTAGAAAACGGAAAGACTGAGAAAGCTTCCTTTTGCAAGTAATTCCTAGCCTTCTTTTCTTTTTCTACCTGTGATAAATAAGAAATATGTATTTGATCTTTGTCCCCAGTTCCTGACATGGAACTTCTAAAACCCTTGGAACTTCCCGAACGATAGGGGCGATAGTGTTACTATAGGTTGGCAGATATGAGCAGGGCATGAGAGGCCTCCCTACCCTCCACCCAACCAGGAACATCAGGTGCCCATCAGATGATGGTCATGCAGTTGATAACTTTCTCTCTAAATAATCGTTTATTAGCCAGTGCCAGGGAAAGGCAGTCTCCCAATAAATAGGAAACACCTGAAACTAGTGACTAGCTGCTTCCAGGTGAGATCTCAGAAGTTGGGTGGGTGGGCTCAAGCATGCACATTAAGAGGCAAAACGGTGGTGTTTAAACCCTCGACTGGTAAGGGAAAAATGCTTCAAATGAGCATGGACACAATGTCAGTAAACACAGGATCAGTGCATGCGGTCCCTCCCTAGTGCTGGCAGGCCATTGTGCATGCGGACAGCCCACCCCAAGGGAAGAATCAGGGGAGAAGGACGCAACCCTCTGGAAGCGTGTCATTGTATAAGACCCCAGGCCAAAGGTCTAACAGGGCATGGTGTTTGACTCTCTCACTTCTCCCACTTGGCCCTCTTCCAAATGTACTTTACTTTCTTTCATCCCTGCCTAAAACTTTTTAATAAACTTTTACTCCTCCTCTAAAACTTGTCTTGGTCTTTCACTCTGCCTTATGCCACCTGGGTCAAATTCTTTCTTCTGAGAAGGCAAGAATTGAGATTACTATCTACCTGTATGAATTCGCCACCAGTAACATGCTTTGGTGCTGCATGACTTAGACATGTTCCCTAGTGGTAAAAATAAGAGCATTTTTTGTTATTCATAATAAGTCTTTTCCAACCATACTAAGGTGACTTTTGGGGAACCCCTCAATAGCTTCAGGATAGGGGCTGATTGCCAGAGCAACTAACCTTGTGAAAGTTTCAGCCCCCGCTCAGGACTTCTGGGGAGGAGAGAGAGAGATGCTGGAGACAGAGTCCTGTCACTGATGACCAGTGATTTATCAACCATGCCTACATAGTGGAACTGCCATAAAACCCCCTAAATGACAAAGTTTGAAGAGCTTCTGAGTTGGTGAACACATGAAGGTGCTGGGAGGGTGGTGTGCACACAGGGCATGGAAGCTTTGTGCCCCTGCCTCCATACCCTTCCTTATGCCTCTTCCATTTGGCTGTTCCTGATTTGAAGTCTTTATAATAAATTGGTAATTGTAAGTAAAATACTTTCCTGAGTTCGGTGGCCATTCTAGCAAATTACTGAATCTGAGGAAGGGGTTGTGGAAAACCCCGACTTATGCGTGATTGGTGATGATGATGAAAAGAATAAAACTCTGGAAAATATTTGAAGAGATTTATTCTGAGCCAAATCTGAGGACCAGGACCCATGACATAGCCCCAGGGAGGTCCTGAGAACACGTGCCAGAGGTGGTCAGACTATAGCTTGATTTTATATGTTTTAGGGAGTGTAAAACATCAATCAATACATGTAAGATGTACACTGGTTTGGTCTGGAAAGGCGGGGCAACTTGTAGGGAGAGGGATATCCTAGGTCATAGGTAGATTCAAGATTGTCTGATTGGCAATTGGTTGAAAAAGCTAAGTTATTATCTAAAGACCTGGAATCAGGATGGGTGCAGTGGCTCATGCCTGTAATCCTAGCACTTTGGAAGGCCGAGGTGGGCGGATCACCTGAGGTCAAGAGTTGGAGACCAGCCTGACCAACATGGAGAAACCCCATCTCAACTAAGAATACGAAATTGGCCAGTGGTGGCACATGCCTGTAATCCCAGCTACTGGGGAGACTGAGGCAGGAGAATCGCTTGAACCCGGGAGGCGGAGGTTGCGGTGAGCCAAGATCGTGCCATTGCACTCCAGCCTGGGCAACAAGAGTGAAATCCATCTAAAAAAAAAAAAAAAAAAAAAATACCTGGAATCTATAGAAAGGAGTATCTGGGTTAAGATAAGTGGTTGTGGAGAACAAGGTTTTTGTCATGTAGAGGAAGCCTCCAGGTAGCAGGCTTCAGAGAGAATAGATTGTACATGTTTTTTTGTCAGACTTGAAAAGGTGCCAGACTCTTAGTTAATTCTCTCCTGGATCAGGGAAAAGACCTGGAAAGGGGGAGAGGATTCTCTACAGAAAGTAGATTTTCCCCACAATAGACAGCTTTGCAGGGCCATTTCAAAATATGTCAAAGAAATATATTTGGGGGTAAAATACTTTGATTCCTTTCAAGGTTAGCTATCTGTCATGTTGGTATCTTATTGCTACAAAGAGTCTATTTTGTCAGTCTTTAGGTCTCTGTTTTAATGTTAATATTGGTCAGTTGTGCCTGAATTCCAAAGGGAGGAGGGTATAATGAGGTATGTTTACTCCCCTCCTTTTCCATCATAGCCTGATCTAGTTTTTCAGGTTAACTATGGAATGACTTTGGGTGAGAGGAGGGGTCTATTCAGTTTGTTGGGGTACTTAGAATTTTATTTTTGGTAACCTGGGAACTTGCAACTGGCATCTGAAGTCTTGTGGTACTGAGCCTTTAACTTGTGAGATCGGATGCTAACTCCATGTAAATAGTGTCAGGTAACTGCAGGTAACTTCTCTGCCCATGCCAACTGGGTGTCCTACAGTTAAGTTGAACTGTAGGAAACCCAATTGATGTGGGCAGAGAATTGGAGAATTGTTTGGTATGGAAAATTCCTACACATTTGATATTGGAAATGTGAGTAGAAACAGTAGAGAACTACCAAAACTAAATTATTTTAAAAGTACATTTTTTCGTGCATTTTGATGGCATTAGCACACTATGAGTATTGCTGAATATGAGGCTGAGAGCAAAAGTCTGATTTCATACCAGGTATGTCAAATTTTGCATCTGTAATCTCTAATCAAATAAAGTCTAGGAAATTATTAATTACATAGTAATACTTAGGGCTCATAAGTGATTTTCCCTTTAAAATACTTTGTGAATGTTAATTATGCAACCTAGAATCTATAAGGTAGACAGATTACTTTATGGTCAGAGTAGTTATTTAACTTCTCTTGAGAGAACGATTTCTCCCAATACAACACACTCAATTACTGTTAAAATATGAAACTTCTTTATAAGTAGATGAGGATTACTGAATACTCCCTCTTTAATGTAGCTGAAGATATACTTTCCTTTTTCTACTGCTATAGAACCTTAAAATGTTACACTGTACTTGCAAAATTACTTGAGAGGCTGAGAATGGCGGCTCAAACCTGTAACCCCAGCACTGTCCAGGTGGGAGGATTGCTTGAGCCTAGGAAATTGAGACTAGTCTGGGCAAGACCAGCCAGGGTAACATAGCAAGACCCTGTCTCTGCAAAAAAAAAAAAAAAAAAAAAAAAAAAAAAAAAAAAAAAAGCAAAAAAGAAAACCATCAGCTGGGTGCAGTGGCATGTGCTTCTAGTCCCAGGTACTTGGGGGGCTGAAGTGGGAGGATCACTTTATCCCAGGAGGTAGAGGTTGCAGTAAGCCGAGATTGCACCACTGCCCTCCAGCCTGGGTGACAGAGCAAGACTCCATCTCAAGAAAATAAAAATAGAAATAAATAAAATAAATAAAAATTACTTGAGAGACAGCCCATTAAAGTTGTAGAGAATCTTGCACCAGGAGTTAGTTCTTGATATTTTATCACCTCTGTGTCTCAGTGTCTCAGTTTTGGTGTCTTTTGAGAAAAGAAAGCTCGTTTGGAGCTGCTGCTTATCACTCTTCTCAGAATACCTCTTTCTTTGCCCACATAAGAATACCTTTTTCTTTACCTACATCTTAAGACGTTGATATTCACCATGGCTAATTCCAGTTTTCTTCATCTCTCATTTCAAACTCTCTTCCTTGGAGGAAATTTTTATTTGGAAGAGATAGACATAATGTTTGCTAGGTTCTGAATACTGACCTAAACACTTTACAAACAGACTGTTTTCATTTTTATGATGTTATGAGGTAGGTACTCTTATTATCCTCATTTTATAGACTAGGAAACTGAGGCACAGAGAGGTTAATCATTTGTCCAAGTAACCAGTAAGTGGAAAGATCAGGACTTGGACTCAGTCTGTCTCTAGAGGACATTCGCTTCATCACCTCACTATGCTTATCTTGTCTTTTTCGCAATGTAGATTGTGCCTAATCTTTGGAGAATCTGAAACCTGTCAGTGAAGCCCATCTGCCTCTCCTGAGCATGGAATCCATATATTAAAGTGCTTAACATGTATTTCCATCTCTTTGTCCAGCAAATTCTCGATAGCACAACTGAGTTCATTTTTCCTCCCATGAATAGCCTGTACTTCTGTTTTAGAAAATGGCATCACCAGCCGGTCAGTGAAAGAGTTACAATTCTGGGAGTTATCTTCGGCTCTTCATTTCCTCCTTAACTTTTACCTACGTCTGTGTTGCCTATCCTGTCAATTGTATTTCCTACAGATGTCTTGAATTTGGCTTTCTATGCCTATTGTCATCTATCTTTATCATTTCTTTCCTGAATGACCAAGTAGCAGGGGTTCCAGTTTGTGCATAAACCATGCCCAGCATTGTGCTTCATACATAGTTGGTTACATCTGATGAACTGATAAAGAAGCCCCTCTGTCTTAGTCTATTTTGTGTTGCTAAAGTAGAATACTTGGCACTGGGTAATTTATAAAGAACAGAGATTTATTTCTTATAGTCCTGAAGGCTGGGAAGTCCAAAGGCAAGGGCCTTCTTGCTGCATCATCCCATGGTGAAAAGTAGAAGGAGAAAGAGAGCATGAAAGAGAGAGAGAGAACTAAGTCATCTTTTCATCAGGAACTGTATTAGTCCATCCTCACACTGCTATAAAGACTGGATAATTTATGAAGAAACAAGGTTTAATTGACTCACAGTTCCCCAGACTTAACAGGAATGATGACTGAGAGGCCTCAGGAAACTTACAGTCATGGTGGAAAGGAAGGGGGAAGCAAGTACATGCTTCACATGACAGCAATGTGGGTCTGAGTTCACAAGGCCCCAGCATTCAGAGTTGGGGATGTGTAAGGCAAGGCAAGAGAGGCAGCCAGACTTGGCAATGACTTCATATCACATACTAACTAACCATAGGCAGTGGACACCTAGGTAACTCTTCCCAGGATACCTTCTTGAAATTATGAAGGGAAGAACTGACTAAAATAAATAAGCCCTCCCCACTGACCTTTAAAGGACCTAACAGTGGAAGAATTCCAACTGGACCACAGTTCTTGAGACCTACCTGCAGATCAAAACACAAATGAAAGTTTTGCAGCTCTTGGCTATTGCAGAGGTCCAGGGGAAGGGATGATGTTTGCCAGGGAGACAAAATTGGAAGAATTCAGGATACATTATGAAGGAAGAGAGGCAAATCATGTGGAGTGACCGGATGTGGCGGTTAGATTAAAGGTGACTTTTTTTTTTTTTTTTGAGACAGCTCTGTTGCCTAGGCTAGAGTGTAGTGGCATGATCTCAGCTCACTGCAACCTCTGCCTCCTAGATTCAAACGAATCTTCTGCCTTAGCCTCCAAGTATCTGGGATTACAAGTACGTACCACTATGCCCGGCTAATTTTTGTGTTTTTAATAGAGACGGGATTTCCCCATGTTGGCCAGGCTGGTCTCAAACTCCTGACCTCCAGTGATCCACCCAGCTCACCCTCCCAAAGTGCTGGGATTACAGGCGTGAGCCACTGTGCCCGGCCAAAGGTGACTTTTAACTTGGAGTTGGCTTAAGCAATTGGATGAATGATAGTAGTATGCACTGACCTGGCGAAGACTGAAGGAGGAAGAGGTTTAGGGACAGAAATCAAAGTTCTGCCCGGGAACAGTTAAAGTGATAGGAAAGAGCTTGGAAAATCAGCAGTCTTCTTGTCAAATTTTATGTGTGTGTGTCTTCCCTGCCAGCAAGCGGGTAATATTTGGTTAATGATGCTCCATGAACTGAAGTCACTTTCAGAGAAATGCTTTAAATGGCAGTGATGAGCTAAAGTCCATCAGGAAAACCTACTAAGCAAACCGTCCCAGAGCACTAGGAAAGGCACCATGATACATAGACAGATACAGCATGTTAGATAAGAATTACATCTCCACACTGGTGAATGGTTTTTCACTTAAGAGATGAGCAAGGATGGGATTGGCTGCCCCTCTGGGGACCTAGAGCACATGTCATGTAGTGCTGCTCTGATTTTTTTCTTTTTATTCCATAAACCTTAAGGACAATTAACTTGCCCTCTACGATGTAAAATAATCAAATCATTCACATTAATTTATTATTTCTAAAAGTTTTTGAAGAAGGTTTTCAGAAATTGACTTCTTACATACGCCAAATTACTTTTGTTAGTTAATTAGAATATATTTTAAAGCATAATTATTTTCTTTTTTTTTTTTTCTTTTGAGATGGAGATTCACTTTGTTGCCCAGGCTGGAGTGCAATGGTGCAGTCTTGGCTCTCTGCAACCTCTGCCTCCCGGGTTCAAGTGATTCTCCTGCTTCAGCCTCCCTAGTAGCTGGGATTACAGGCGCCTGTCACCGCACCTGGCTAATTTTTGTATTTTTAGTAGAGATGATGTTTCGCCGTGTTGGCCAGGCTGGTCTCCAACTCCTGACATCAGGTGTCCACCTACCTTGGCCTCCCAAAGTGCTATGATTATAGGCATGAGCCACCACGCCTGGCCTAAAGTGTAATTCTTATATATTCTATTTTTTTTACATTTGCTTAGGGTCCTTTTACTCAAAATAGTTACAATTTAGAAGTTATCTATATTATCTTATCCACATTTATTGCCAACACAGGCAAATTAAATTTCAGGAATCTCAGACAATTCTTACCATTAAGTACTTAATCATGTTTTGCGAAAACCGGGCAAGTTGTATTTTGTCTTTTTAATGGTGAAAGGTAAAAGAAAGAATGAAACACGCTATTGTGGGCCTTTGCCTACGTTCCCATTGTAATTCTGATTTTTGGGGGATTCATGGAGTAAAGTCCAATCTATTTACAATTAGTTAAACAATTTTGCAGGCTCTTTCTGTCAATTTTTAAAATCCCCGCCTGGGGCCCGGTGCGGCGGCTCACGCCTGTAATCCCAGCACTTTGGGAGGCCGAGGCAAGTGGATCATGAGGTCAGGAGATTGAGACCATCCTGTCTAACACGGTGAAACCTTGTCTCTACTGAAAAATACAAAAAATTAGCCAGGCATGGTGGTGGGCACCCGTAGTCCCAGCTACTTGGGAGGCTGAGGCAAGAGAATGGCGTGAACCTGGGAGGCGGAGCTTGCAGTGAGCCGAGATCGCGCCACTGCACTCCAGCCTGGGCGACAGAGCGCGACTCCGTCTCAAAAAAGAAAAAAAAAAAAAAAAAAAAAATCCCCGCCTGGGGATTTTAGGCTTTTCCTCATTTGTATACAGTTGACCCTTGAGCAACATGGATTTGAACTGCACAGGTTCACTTGTACATGGATTATTTTCAGTAAATATAGGAAAATCTTTGGAGATTTGTGATAATTTGGAAAAATCTTGCTTTTCTTCTTGCCTACTTTATCATAAGAATACAACATATATATAACATATAGCATACAAAATCTGTGTTAATCACCTGTTTATGTTATGGACAAGGCTTCTGGTAAACAGTAGGCTGTTAACTTTTGGTTGTATGTGGATATGCAACTGTGCTCCTAACCCCTGTGTTATTTAAGGGTCAACTGTATTTCATTTTGGTGCCCCATTGCCCTCTGGATAAAGTCCACATTTTTGGACTAACTTACCAAGATCCTTCTTCCTCTTTTCTTTTATACTCTGGGCTGGAGCCAAATGGAGCTGCTTCAGATCCTGAACTGGCCTTTCTCTCTACTGTTTCCTGGCCTGTGTATAGACTGTTCCGTCTGCCTGGGGTTCTCTTGTGTGTCTTCCTCCTTCCACATACCCTCCCGCCTTGCTCTCTCTATTGTTTGGCTACCTCCCACTAGCTAACTCCTATTCAACCTTCAAGTCTATACAAGGATTCTGCAGGGAACCCTTTCCTCATGCCTCAGGTCTGATGCAGCCCACACAGGCCTCTGCTCTGTGCTCACTTCAGCCTAGCATGTATCTTGCTTATGGAACCTGATTGCTCATCTATAACCCTTTCTAGAATGTAACTTCCTTAAGAATAGAACTCTGCCTTATTCTCAGTTGCAATCCTAGCACCTAGCACAGAGCCAGGCAAATAGCAGATAGTAAATTTTTACTGAATGAATGAATACACAAATATAAAGAAAATGTATATTTGATGTTATGAAATAAAACGTAGGTATGAAGAGAAATATTTTACCTAAAATACATACATTTTAGGGTAAGTAGACATTATTTTTGTGTATGTGTTACATTATTCACATCGCTGTTATCCTACATTAACAAATACAGGTCTACTACTTTAGATATCATTTGAAGAATAACATAGACTCCATGTAGGAAGGCTTGGTATGTGGAAGATATGAAGTGTGATTTTTGTTCTCCCATGGGAATCAATACAATTATTGGTGTTAATAACAACGAGAACAACCATTAATAATATGTTCAATACATATATAGTATTTTTGGTTGAAAAAATGGAAACCAAAGGTCTCCTATTTATTGAAAATATAATTTTCTTCTAGAGTTTCTACACAGGACTAGGCATCAGAAAACATATGTTCCAAAAGTGTGTCAAGGGTCACCATGGAAACCATAGGGCACAACATTTGTGTCCCAGGCTTCTGGAACACTAAGGACCGAAAGAACGTGAGTGAGAGCAGGGGAATTTAGGAATCCATTGAGGATGCCTGAATGGGTTTGTTGGCCCTGATCACACTCCAGAGACAGGCATATGGTCACAGGCAATCAGAAATGAAAAAGGACATTAATTTGTACCCTGTGGAGTTGTCTTCGGTTGATAAAAAGGACTTCTCTGTGAGTGTATATTTTAATTATGCTGTTAGCTAGGAGTCAATTAAATTACAATACCTAGATCCAAATAGTTGTATTCATTTGAGACTTATGAAAATTAGATTTTGGAAACAAGTTAGTATTTCTTAATCTATGCTTAATATTACTAAATATTTGTATTTATTAATACAAATGCTAGGCTGTATTTGTACAGCACCATATTTGTACACAGTGTCTAGCATCACAACATGAAGCTCACATTTAATTTTACTGTTATTCTTGTGAGTTAGAAATTATTATAATTTCTATTTAATATCAGAGGAAACTGAGTCCAAAACAATGCATACAGATGGTGGGAGAGAGGTGCCTGAAACCCAGGCTTCTGATTACAAATCCAGCATTTTTTTCACTACTCCAGGCTGCAAAGGAACTGATTTATTAATCCAGGTGATTCACATGAGTTCATCTCCTCACATTTTAATTACTCATTTATTTATCCATTCTCCGAATATACACTGAGCATGTATTTTGTGTGTTTCCTCATTTATAAAATGGAAATAATAATATACGTACCTGATAGGCAACCAATGTGAGAACTGAGATATAAACTACTGTGCTTGGTTTTAAATGAAACCGAACTATTAACTACTACTATTTTCCTGCTAGAAATATGTAGAGTAGAAACATTATTAAATGTGAACATGGAAGTGAACATTCAAAACTTTAGATTACGGCTGGGTGCAGTGGCTCATGCCTGTTATTCCAGCACTTTGGGAGGCCGAGGTGGGCAGATCATGAGGTCAGGAGTTCGAGATCAGCCTGGCCAACATAGTGAAACCCTGTCTCTACTAAAAATACAAAAAACAGTTAGCCGGGCGTGGTGGCGGGCACCTGTAGTCCCAGCTACTCAGGAGGCTGAGGCAGGAGAATTGCTTGAGCCCAGGAGGCAGAGGTTGCAGTTAGCCGAGATTGCGCCACTGTACTCCAGCCTGGGTGACAAAGCAAGACTCTATCTCAAAAACAAAACAAAACAAAACAAAAAACCTTTAGATTACAGTGTGTAGCTCACTAATATTTCTCAGCATGGCTATGATGGTGATGGTGGGAGAGGAGTGGTGTGGGGAATATTATCTATTTTTGGAGTAAAAATGTTCACTTATTTTTTCTGTAAAAAGAGTATGAATGGTGTGGGTGTGGCGGCTCCCACCTGCAATCCCAGCACTTTGGGAGGTCAAGACAGGAGAAACTGGCTCTAGCCCAGGACTTCAAGACCAGCCTGGGCAACATAGTGGGACCCTGTCTCTACAAAAAAATTAAACAATTAGCCAAGTGCAGTGGCTCATGTCTGTAGTCCCAGCTACTCCGGAGCCTGAGATGTGAGAATCACTCAAGCTCAGGAGGTTGAGATTGCAGTGATCTGTGATGGTGTCACTGCACTCCAGCCTGGGTGACACAGCGAGACTCTGTCTCAAAAA
>NW_016829908.1:638929-646907 GCF_001698545.2 Rhinopithecus bieti
TTTTTTTTTTTTTTGAGACGGAGTCTCTTTCTGTCGCCCAGGCTAGAGTGCAGTGGCACGATCTTGGCTCACTGCAACCTCCTGAGTAGCTGGGATTACAGGCGTGTGCCACCACACCCAGCTAAGTTTTGTAATTTTTTTTTTTTGAAACAGAGTTTTGCTCTTGTCACCCAGGCTGGAGTGCAATGAGGCGATCTCGGCTAACTGCAACCTCCACCTCCCGGGTTCAAGCGATTCTCCTGCCTCAGCTTCCCTAGTAGCTGGGATTACAGGTGTGTGCCACTACGCCCGGCTAATTTTTTTGTATTATTACTAGAATCGGAGTTTTACCATGTTGGCCAGGCTGGTCTCGAACTTCTGCTCTCAGGTGATCCACCTGCCTCAGCCTCGCAAAGTGCTGGGATTACAGGCGTGAGCCACTGCACCCAGCCAACTTTTCTATTTTTTTTAGTAGAGGCGAAGTTTCGCCATGTTGGCCAGGATGGTCTCAAACTCCTGACCTCAGGTGATCCGCAGGCCTTGGCCTTGGCCTTCCAAAGTGCTGTAATTATAGGTGTGAGCCAGCATGCCCAGCCCCAAGCAATATTTAAAAAAACATTACATACAGAGTTTTATTATCTTTGTAAAAATGCTAAGGAAAAATAAACATTTTCATTTGAACTTAAGGACTTGTATTTGTTAGGTGGTAATTCATTCCTCATGATCAAAATTTTAAGCAGGAGAGTTATATAAAAAAGATTTTTGTAAATTCATTTTGGAAAATAACAAGAGGGTGTTCAATTATATCTGGCTTCACCGAAAGTGTAGATTGGAGTTCTTTTCATTAGACTATTTACTTTGTGAAATTAAAAGTTTATGAATTGGATGAGAACTCTAACTTCTATTTCTAATGCCCTTTTTCTAACACAAAACTCATGAAAAATTGTTGGGGAATTTGAATTTAGATTCTGGAAGAATTTTAAATCAGAATCTTTGGATTTATTTAGCCTTTTAAACAAAGTGGGTAAGTTTATTGAAAGATTCATATACTTATTCATATACTTTGTTTTTCTCTGTCTTTCATATAAGAAATACTAGTTTGTTTTTTTTTTCAATAAAATAATCTGAGGCCGGGCGCTGTGGCTCAGCCTGTAATCCCAGTGCTGTGGAAGGCCAAGGCAGGGCGGATTGCTTGTACTCAGGAGTTGAAGACCATGGCCAACATGGCAAAACCCGGTCTCTACAAAAAATACAAAAATTAGCCGGGCGTGGTTGGGCAAGCCTGTAGACCCAACAATTTGGGAGGCTGAGGCACGAGAATCGCTTGAACCCGAGAGGTGGAGGTTGCAGTGAGCAGAGATTGGGCCACCGCACTCCAGCCTGGGTGATAGGGCGAGACACTGTCTCAAACAAAGAAAACACACATTAAAAAAAACCCCACTAACAAAAACTGGAATTGACCCTCGAAGGGCTCGCTCCCTCGGTCAGCTCTGCACGGGTGCGCTCCCTTTCTCCCTAGAGGTCAACACGCGACTGCTAAGGAAAAGGCTGCCACAAGTTTCTTGCTGTTTCTGGAGAGAGCACTCAGAGCGCATGCTCTTCGGATAGTGGGTCTGTAGCGCCATTTTCGTATGGAAGGGACTGCACGCTGATTAGGCACAGCCGTAGGACGCCCAGCGTTCAAGTTGTTCAAACAGTACCTGGAGCCTCGCAGAGACAAGTCAAGGGCCTCTTTTAGCGGGACTCCTGCCTGGAACGCTTCAGCTGAGACTATGTAAAGAAATTCCTTTGTGTTAACCTTCTCCTTGGACCAATGGACTCTCCTCTCTCGCCTATTCCCTCCGCCCCCGCCCAGGCTTGCTCTGCGGTCTCGCCCCGCCCCTCCGGGACCCGAGCTCTGTAAAGATTAGGCATTTGTGATGCTTTTGCGCTCACAGTGGCGGCCCAGTTGAGAGGGCGCGGAGAACCAGATGGGAAACTTGTTTTCCCATGAGAACAAAGTACAAGTTATATCAGAGTCTGGTATGTGTAGAAGATACCAATACATGTACTGCGAGCTAGGAGCTGGGGCTTCTTTTTCAATTGTATTTTTTATAAAGATGCAGACCCCCTCAGTGTTGGGCGTGGGGGGTGGTTGAAATGTTAGCTAGAGGCGAGGCAGGGCACGGAGATCTGAGGTTTTTACGAGTGTGTGTGTGTGTGTGTGTGCGCGCGCGCTGCAAGAGTTTAGAAGAGCATGGGTGAGTGGGCGAGAAAGAGAATGAGAGAGAGAGAAAAAAGAAATCTCGAGTGGGACAAGACTTAGTGGGTGCCGAAAAGAAAGGGGGCGCCGGCGCATCCTAGCCTCCCAGGCCGCGACAGCGCCCTTGGCGATGTCCACTTCCAACCCCGCCGTTTCATTCATAAGTTTCTGGCCTAGAGGCCCCGCCCGCTCCCCTGGGCCGACAGCCCCATTTCCTGAACAGCAATTGGTGGACGGCAACAAAGCCTTAGCAACCGGCTCCTAGTGACCCGCAGGGTGCCTGGTAACTGGGGCTGCTGCGGAGAAAGGAGCCGGGCTGTCCCTTTAAGGGATGGCTGCGGAGTCCTGAAAGTGGAGGGGGCTGAGGGAGGGCGGGGAGGAAGGTCTGGGGGCGGACCCAGGGGGAGGAGGAGGAGGAAGAGTAACTGCTGAAAGGAGGTGGCGAAGGAGGAGCCGGAGCAGCTGCTGCCAGCCCGCGGGCACTGAAGTCCTGCCGGCTGCCGCTCGAGTAGCCACGGGCGCGATCGAGACCAGACGTCTCCTCCTCCATGATCACTTTGGAAGCCGGGGGAAGATATTGCCCTGCCGTGAGAGCTGGTCTGCGTTTCCCAGGCGCGGCGACTGCGGAGCAGCAGCTGCAGCAGCCAGGTCCAAATAGGAGCGGCCACAGCCAGGGGCGTGTGCGCCCCGCGCGGAGCGGGCTCGGGTTCCCCTCGGAATGTCCCCGGGGCGCCCAGCGCGCTGACCCCGAAGCCGCCTCCGCCTTCGGCGCCTGCTGCCTCCCTCGGCCAGGCTTGGTGTTCGGGACTGTGAGCTTCCTGGCTCCTGGGCAGTGGGGAAGCCCCCGGAGGCGAGTGACCTCAGCTGGCCACGACCCAGCCCTCCCCAGTGCGTATCTCGCTTAAGATGGCAGCGGAGTCAGGGGAACTAATCGGGGCTTGTGAGTTCATGAAAGGTGAGGAGCAGCCGCCCCGCATCTTCCAACGCTCTTTTGCCCCCAACTCTTCACTTCCCGCGCCACTGTCCCCACCTTCTCCTGAGGCTGCCAGTGTCCTGCAGCCGCTGCGCGCGCTCTCGTCCCCTCTCGGGACTCTCCTTTCTCCGAGGACCCCCTGCTTCCGGCTTCTCTTTCTTGTGTCCCTTGCTCCCTCTGCAGTTCCCTCGGATGGCTTCTCGGCCTCGTAATGGGACAGCACCGGCTTCTGCCCGGACTCCGGCACTCAGCAGCTCATGGGGAGCCTGCTCCGGTTGCTCACCGGTCGCCTTTACTTCACCATCGCAGACTTCGGTTTTCGGGACACCCCCAACTACACCCCCTAAGTCTCTCTCCCTTCCTCTTTTTCAAATCTCCGAAGCCGCATGGGGGAGGCTCACCTCTTTCTTCCCCTTCTCGCAGCTGCTGAGGTCTGGAGATTTGGGAACCAAACTTGCACCTCCAGTTCTGCGGGTACCCCCCTCTCCTGGCTACTCCGCTGGCCTGAAACAAGGGAAATGTGGGTGCTCTGCACTCCGCTGAGTTCCTCTGTCAGGTCTTCCTCATGCCTAACTGTTGTGCTCTTGAGTCTCTAGCTTTTTGGGAGAGATGAGGTTTCTGCAAGAATTCCACGTGTTGATGGGGTCTTTAAATTGGATCCTTCGTATGTTATCACCCCCCTTCACTTCCACTTCCCTACTTCTCATATGTTTTTTCTGTCTTTTAAACTTGTCTTTCAGATCGGTTATATTTTGCTACTTTAAGGAATAGACCAAAAAGCACAGTAAATACCCACTATTTCTCCATCGATGAGGAGCTGGTCTATGAAAAGTAAGTTTCTGTTTTGCTTTTTTTCTCTTGGCCATTCAGCTTGTTCTTTGGCGAGGAAACACTTTGCACTTCTATTCATTTTCCCCCAGTGATTCGACTAACAATACCAATGTTTTAAGGCTCAGGTGCGTGGGGAGAAGTTCAGGGAAAATTGATAGAATTGGAACCTTTCAACACCTCAGTTCTTTTAGACATCTATCTGTTTTAGTTCTTCCAGACATCTCTCTGTTTTAGTTCTTCCTACCACCACAGCAAACAGCAACTGGAGATTCCTAACACTCCTCAGAGTAGGACCAGGGAGACACACTATCATTGCCAGACTCTGTAATTGGCCTGGGAATCAGTCACTAAGTATTTATGGAGTGTCCGTAGGGTACAGGGCAGTGCATGTATTACAGGTGCTTGAGCTTTATAGTTTACAAAGCTTCTCTTCTGTCTCAGGATGTTTTTGTTTGTGCAGCTTTTTTTCAGAAAGTGGGACACATTAACTGCAGGGAGCTGTATCAGAGTCACATCTATGACTAACATTTTATCTGACATATTATTGATTTTTTTATTTGGGTACCCCAAACTTTTTGATATTATTTTCTTTGCTTCTGATGAAATGATGTAGCTGTCCTGATTTATTTTCTTTGACTACTTTGCTTCTGTGGGATTAGGATTTGAGAGTGTAAAATAAAAGTAGGGAACTGTTTCCTGTAAAAGACCACTAATCTACAGGAAAAAGATATCTTAATACTTTAGGTATAGCAAAACATTAATTGAACAGAGATAAATCTTTATTCAATATAAGTATCAGATAATAAGAAATAAGGCTGAATTGACTTGGTTATATACTTTTATGAAAAGAGCTGGTGTTTCAGAGGAGTCTAATATATTCTGTTTTAAATGTTTAAATTTTCTTTCTTGTTATCTTTACCAAATGTGCAGATAAATGAACATAGTTAAATGAATCATTATTAGCTTCCTTGGACTTGTGTTGTTAGAAAGGTTATTGGCAGTTCTGCCTAAGGATTTGTGGGTACTACCAGGTCTTCGAAGAGTGAGTGTTCTGGACCTTCAACAGCATATCTTTTATTTGGGGGAAAACAATCTTTGTCACTTCATCATAGAGGTTCTTGAAATTGAGGTCTGCGACGTTTCTCTTAGTGGTGCTGGGAGGAGGATGCTTCTTCAATGGCTAAAGTAAGAGTGGGAATGAAAGAGCCCTTTGCTGCTGCTCATGAATGCCCAGAGTTGCTGAGGCAAAGAGGTCTGAGTCTCTGGTGTCAGATTACAGCTCTGCTTCTAGACAGAATGGAGTTATGTGCGGCTGTGTACCTGGATGATGTCACTGCCAGCAGTGTTTATTGAGTGTTCACTCTGTTGTTGGGAATGTGCATTGTTGTGCCTGTGTTTTTGTGATTTTAGGGTTTGGGGGTCTCTCATGAGTCTGAGAGTGGGGATGGTGTATATGTCATTATGTTCAATTCTACAGTAACTCACATGCCAGAGGTTGTTAATATGTTAATATGTCATTGAATGAGCTCTAGCCATGGAGATCTGAGTCACTTCTCTTGGGATTGCTAGGTGATAGATCTAGCAGAAAATTAAGCCAACTAAACACTGTGCATGATGGCTTTTTGATTTTAATATTGATAGATGAGGAAAATGTTTAATGTGATTTTCATGTTGGTATTTTGGGATAGGCCTACAAATCACATTTCTCTTATAGTCTACTGTTTTTCTGGTATTTTACAAGGAAAGACTTGCTGGAGAAACCATCCAATTTATATTGTGAGTTTGAATTGACATTTGAAATATGATGAGGACTCCAGCCTGAGCAGAGTGTGTACTTTTCTTAGTTTGAACTTACCCTTCTGTGCCACAGTAATGGCTGTGGCTCTGAAACCTCCAACTCCATCTTTTTTGTTACCCCGACATCTTGCATGATGCTAGGTGATGCAGAGAATAAAACAATGTTGAATGCACATGTTACCTTCGAAGAGCTCCAAGCCTGTAGGGAAAATAACAGGACTGCAGTTTGAGGTATAGGAAAGATATCTGCCAAAAGAGAAGTACAATCTCTATGCTAGGAGAGGAATTCACAGGGGGGTGGGGGCACATCTGGTGGAGGGGTTCAGCAAAGGCTTCGTGGAAGAGTTAAGATTGACTTGAAGGATAGACAAGGTCTTATCAGGCAGAGATGTGAGAGGAGGGATCTTAGAAAACAGCAAGTGTGAGGAGGGGAGAGTCTTGGGACGTGTGTTCAGGGAACAGTAAGTCTTCCAGTTTTCCTGGTGTGTATTCAGGGAACATGTAGGGGATGGAGAATGTGAAGTTGAAAGGTTGGCTGGGGACAGACTGAATGTCAGGCTGAGAGACCTGCAGTTTCTTTGGTATACCATGGGACTCTTGAGGGATTTGGGGCAGCCATGGTATGACTTGATCTGTGCTAATTACAAATAATGGGAATCATTTATTGAGCATTTAAATGTATGCCATATACTGTTCTAGGTGCTCATAACTATTAATTCATTTTGTTTTCACAACAATTCTATGAGGCAGGCACTATTATCCTTATTGTACAAAAAAGGCATAGAGAGGCTGGGTCACTTGCCCAAGGTCACAGAAGTAAAAGTAGCATAGCTGGAGTTTGAAACCAAGTCATCTAGTTGCAGAGGACATATATCCTTCTCAAAAAATTAATACAGTAGCATCACTTAAGATGGGTTGTTGAGGAGATAAGAGCCCACTTAAAAAAATTCAGAGGGGATCAGGCATGGTGGCCCTCGCCTGTAATCACAGCAATTTGGGAGGCCGAGGTGGGTGGATCACGAGGCCAGGAATTCAAGACCAGCCTGGCCAATGTGGTGAAACCCCATCTCTACTAAAAATACAAAAATTAGCTGGGCATGGTGGCACATTCCTATAATCCCAGCAACTCCAGAGGCTGATGCAGAATTGCTTGAACCAGGACCTGGGAACCAGGACCCGGGAGGCGGAGGTTGCAGTGAGCTGAGATCGCACCACTGCACTCCAGCCTGGGCTACAGAGCAAGATTCTGTCTTAAAAAAAAAAAAAATTCAGGAGGAAGAAACAAGTACCTGGATTAGGATGGTAACAATGGTGATGGACAGAAGGGATCTTAAGCCATGTAACCTGGCAACACAGGAGGGTGGGGTGGAGGGGTGCTGAGGAAAAAGGGGAGTCAAAGAAGTCCTTAAGATGGCTTGGGTTGTGGTGAGCCTGCTGGAGCTCTTAACTGAAATAAGGAAGGAGGGTGGAATAATTGGCTTTGGTGGGAAGATCAGGCATTCCATTTTGGTCAGACTGAATTTAAGAAATTTAAGGGATATTTATGTCACTGTTAGATATCACGTATATTTGAGGTTCTTAAATTTGGTAATTTTCCCAAAGAGACAATAAAGCTGAGAGAATGATGCGATTTCTGGGAAGATAGAGAAGGCCTCAAGGTCTGTATTTCACAGGTAGGGCCAGGATGAGAGGAGCAAGGGAAGGTGGAAGTATGCAACAAAGAGGTGGACAAACACTGAAGGGGAGAGGAGAAAGGGAGAAGGACTGACTCCATCTCGTCAGCTCCATGTTGGGGAAGTATAGAATGAGAGAGACTGCAAAGCCCCTAGAAGGACCTCTAGTAACCTGGGCTCTGTCTGGAGGATGTCCTACGGCGAGAAAGATCTTGACTGTCACATCATAATATGCATGTCTCTGAGGAGAGGAATATATTTATATTCATTATCACACAGGACTTTGTACTGTGTAATTATTTGCTGAATGTTTAAATTAAATGCTGCTTTTCCAGCTGGGTGTGCTTGTAGTCCCAGCTACTCTTGAGGCTGAGGTGACAGGATTGCTTGAGGCCCGCAGTTGAACTGGAAAGCCAGCCTGCCAGCCTGAGCAACATAGTGAGACCCCATCTCTTAAAAAAAAAAAAAAAAAAAAAAAAAAAA
>NW_016829908.1:646929-687075 GCF_001698545.2 Rhinopithecus bieti
GCTGGGACAAATTATGCTGCACTATCTTTTCCTGGCAAGTTAAGAAATCTTCAGCATCTCAATAAAGTGTGAGATAAGGGAGAGAAAAATTCAATTTAGAAGGCCTTCATAACTCTTCATGAAGGCATTCCCAGGCATATGAATAGGCAGGTGGAGGGGAGGAGGCCTGCCAGCATCGATATCTCATTACTGCTGGCTCCAATGGCCTGAGAGGTCAGCAAAGCAATGAGTGCCTCAGGGGAAATTTAGCTTGAGAGCAGTGATTCTGCCTTTCATTGTGTTGATGGACTAACTCCATTCATTCCTCTGACAAAAAAAAGTGGGGCTACTTATTTAGTCAAGGAAATTTCACAGCTGTAAAAGGGACTGTTTAGAGATCATCTGCTCTGTCTCTGACAGATAAGGAGGTAGAGGCCCACTGAACAGCAAGGCAAAGGCAGAGACTTTGTTGGGGCCCTGGCTTTATGACTACTCCCTACTAACTGTTGTCACAGATTCTGTAAACCTTTTGGATTTCAATGATGTCTAAGGGTAAAGTCTAAATGTATGGATGTGTCTTCAAGATCCTGCATTCTTTTTTTTTTAATTTAAATGTTTTACTTTTTGTTGGTACGTAGTAGGTATATACACTTATGGGGTACATGATATATTTCGATACAGGCATGCAATTAGTAATAATCACATCAAGGTAAATGGGGTATCCATCACCTTAAGCATTTATCTTTTGTTTTTCTTTTTCTTTTTTTTTTTTTAACTATACTTTATGTTCTAGTATACAGATGCACAATGTGCAGGTTTGTTACATATGTATACATGTGCCATGTTGGTGTGCTGCACCCATTAACTCATCATTTACATTAGGTATATCTCCTAATGCTATCCCTTCCCCCTCCCCCCACCCCACAACAGGCCCCGGTGTGTGTGATGTTCACCTTCCTGTGTCCAAGTGTTCTCATTGTTCAATTCCCACCTATGAGTGAGAACATGCGGTATTTGGTTTTCTGTCCTTGTGATAGTTTGCTGAGAATGATGGTTTCCAGCTTCATCCACGTCCCTACAAAGGACATGAACTCATCATTTTTTATGGCTGCGTAGTATTCCATGGTGTATATGTGCCACATTTTCTTAATCCAGTCTATCATTGGTGGACATTTGGGTTGATTCCAAGTCTTTGCTATTGTGAATAGGGCTGCAATAAACATACGTGTGCATGTCGACACTTACTTTTACTAACTTGGCTCACTTTTGTGTGGCCAAAAGTTAGTGAAATCAAATATATTAATTGTTATGACATCTGTGTGCCCCTCCTAGTGCTGGTCATGGGTATAGGGTTGGATGTTAATGGCATAGAAAGCTAGTTTGCTGGGAAGGATAGTGTATAGGGTCTTCATTTTCAGCCTGTCCATTGTCATTTCTTCTCTTTTTGAGTTGTGAAGGAAAGGTATTGAAAATACAGGAAAGAGCTCTTTAGGGAGAAACTCTAGGGACTGAATTTTAAGCAGTTTCTGAAGTGACTTAAAGGATTTCACCAAATGTTTTAGCATGTTAAGAATGAGCAGCCTCTAATGAGAAATAATTAGCTAAATGGAAGATTTAAATAATTTAAAACATTCAATTTTCATTTAAACTTAATTAAAGCAGCCTGATATTAATGTATCCAGGAAGTTTTGGATAAATAATTTATAGAAAATGATTTCTTTTATCTTGTCTATAGCATAGTTTTGAGTTAAAATGTGAACATAGAACATTTTGAGAGAAGTATGGAAAACTACTCTTGCCTAGAAATATTTGTGGGAATGAGTATTTAGGTTAGAGGTAGGTCAGGAGAAACCCTTTTGGTTTTTAAATTTTTATTTCAAATTAAATGTGTAGCAAGTAGGATAATTTAATGGAAGGTTGAATGCCACTTAAGCATATACACACATACACATATATATGATCTTATAGAGTCTTACGGTCATCATTTAGAACCTCAGTTCTCATTATAAATTATTATGATGTAGACAGAAGAGGAGATTTGGTTGAATCTCGAGACAAATTTCATTGTGGGAATAATAATAATAAATAAAGCCATAGCGCGACGCAGCAGCGCAGCACAGCAGCAGCAGCGCAGCAGCAGCAGCAGCAGCAAGGAGCAACAGCAGCTAACACCTCTCATACAAGGCAGTGTTCTAAGTGGTTTACACACCATTAACTCAAACCTCACACAAGCCTAGGCTTAGATGCTGTTATTATCACTACTTAACAAAACGTCGCACAAACATTGCCCAGAAACGCGTCGAAAGTATATCTCACGCCTATAGTCGTACACTACGCGAAGGATAAAGGGTCAGAGCCAGGATAGGCAGCCACGCAGCGCAGTCGCACTGGACGTCCAGGACATTCTTTCCCAGCTTTGCCTGAAGCGGAGCACAAGCCAATGGGGAGGGTATGGAACACCTTGCCCCTTCTCGACAGACTTGATCCCTCTAACTTGGGTGGTGGACGGCTCTTGGGGGAATGTGCCACTGACAGTGATTGCCACAAACTGGCATGAACAGCTCCTATGCTGTGTTGGACGGGTAATGTAAGTAGTGGTAAATGCATATAAAACAAAATTTTTCTAGATTAAATACTGGTCTTCATCTTTTAGGAGAGGTGATACATTTTGCCATATATTTATATTTTTTTTTTCTATCAGCACATCTGCTATCTTACCACAAACCGAAAGACGGTTTATAAGAAATTGAGCAATTAAATACTAATCCGTATCAGTGTGAAACGAAAGACAGCCCAGTTATTTCTATAACCCTAACAGATATACTGCTTTTGTAGATTGCTCTGGTGAAATCGTGGCTGGCTGCTTACCTGGTGTAACTTAACGTGGAATTTTTTTTTTTTTCTTTCTTCTTACTGGTATCTCTCCCAACAAAAAACCCTCAGGAAAACTGTTTAGTTTCTTAAAAGATGGTAGTTTATAGTTTCTTCCCCCCTTTTTCTTCTCTTCATCCAAACCTTGGAAAAGTAAAATTGTTCAGGGCTGCTTTTTTTCACCTTCTTTTTTTTTTTGAGTTGGAGTCTCGCTCTGTTGCCCAGGCTGGAGTGCAGTGGTGTGATCTCGGCTCACTACAACCTCCGCCTCCTGGGTTCAACCGATCCTCGTGCCTCAGCTTCCTGAGTAGCTGGGATTACAGGCACGCATGACCACACCCAGCTATTTTTTTTTTTTTTTTTTTTTGTATTTTTAGAAGAGATGGGGTTTCACCATGTTGGCCAGGATAGTCTTGATCTCCTGACCTCATGAACTGCCTGCCTCAGCCTCCCAAAGTGCTGGGATTACGGGCGTGAACCACCGTGCCTAGCCTTTTTCACCTTCTGTTTTGAACATATGACAGCCAATGTTATCATGTAGTATATGTTAAGAGGAAGTAGATATATCTGTGTACATTCACAGTTAGTTCTTTTTTTTTTTTTTTGAGACAGTCTTGCTCTGTCACCCAGGCTGGAGTGCAGTGGGGCAATCTCGGCTCACTGCAACCTCCACCTCCTGGGTTCAAGCGATTCATCCACCTCAGCCTCCCAAATAGCTGGGATTATGGGTGCATGCCACCATGCCTCGCTAATTTTTGTATTTTTTGTAGAGACAGGGTTTCACCATGTGGGCCAGGCTGGTCTTGAACTCCTGGCCTTAAATGATCTGCCTGCCGCGGCCTCCCAAAATGCTGGGATTACAGGCATGAGCCACCGCGCCTGGCCCACAGTTCTTAATTCTGTAATCCAGGGGAATCAAATTTACCTTCTAGATACTGACTTATTTAAATATCTGCTGTTTCGACCTCTTAGGCATTCGGTGTAGAGTTGCTCTCTAATCTTCATAATGATAAATTATTACTCCATTCTTTCAGTTTGCTTGAGATAAGGCTGTGAAAACATGAAATTTAGCCAAGGTGCTAAGGCGAGTTATCTTAACAGGGGTAGTCGTAATCATGCAGCCTGAGAGAGAGCTCCAAGTGGGCTGCAGGAGATCCCAGTGGGGAGCTGTCAGCCTTCCAAGTTCTTTCTGGCCAGGTCACCACAGGGCGGCTTCATTATTTTGTTTGAAGTAGATTCCTAAGACATCAGATGTTCTCATTTGTAAGTTCATAAACACATTCCCAAGCCAGAAGTAAATGACTTTTACTTAGCCACAGCTCAGTACACCTTTGTGCTTAAAACAAAACAAAATAAAACACCAAAAAACAAAACAAGAACAAAACCTGAAAACAAAACACAAAAAAGCCTTACAAAACTCTTGACACATTTTTATGGGAAGTGAAAAGCATAACTTAAAATTTCATAAGTGGTTGAAAATTGCTATACAAGAAACTTAGTATTTAGATGGGATAGATTTTGATGCAGAACACTGCGCTAATGCTTTGGAGATATGTATATGTAAAGAATGAAGTGGAAGCACATACAGTACAGGATAATACATGACCAAAACTGCAAATGTATGTGTTAGGAGTTCAAGAAAGGAAGAGATTATTGCTACCCAGGGTGATAAGAACTGAGCTAGTTTTTGAAGGGTGTATAATAGCAAAGAGTACATTTTATGATCTCTCTGAAGACCAGTACTACCTGTTTTTGCTCACCATTATGTCCCAACACCTAGCACTGTGCCTGGCGTAGATATGGGGCTCTAGTAATTTTAGTTGAATGAATGAATGAGTGAGTGAGTGAATGAGGAAGAAAGGAAAGAAAAAGATTTCAGGCAGAGTCCGGAGAAAAGGCACAAGAAGTGTTTGGGAATAGCAAGATTCTATTAGAGGAGGTGTAATAATATTTGAGTGGAGAGGAGTGACAGGTCACAGCAGCAGTCACTTAGTTGGGGACTGGATTGTGGAAAACTGTTTGGATGTCAGTAAGTTGTGCTTGCTTGTAAATGGCAGAGAGTGACCAGGGCTCTACTTTAGGACGAGTGCTGCCATCGCTCGAAGGTGGGGTCAGTTAGGCTATGGCAGAATTGGATTAGGGTTGTAGCAGTGGGGAACAGAAAGGCCAGATGGGGAGAGGCTAGAAAGAACCGACTGACTGGATTTGGGACTGACCAGATGAGGGTAGGGAGGAGGAAGCAAAGTTCAATTCAAAGTTTCTGGCTTGGGTGACTGGGAGAGAGTGAACCTTTAAATAAGGGAGGTATGTAAATCAGAAGGAAACTGCCTTTTTGCTATTCTGTTTTGCTTTGAGGATTGGAGATAGGAAGTAAAAAGGGGATCATTATAATGGAGTCTTTGTCTTTTGTGATCTTTAAGCAGAAAATAGACCGTGCCTGTCCTGGATATTTAAAATGTGGGGAGGTAAGTGGCACAACTGATCTCAAGTTCCTTTCTGGCTTTGTGATTTGAGCTGAATTTTTTATACTTAATTGTGAAATTTATTGTGTCTTAGAGAGATTTTTTTTTAAATTTTTCAAAGAATATTGCTTTTCTACAATGAAGAAATTCAAACCTACAGTGCTATAAATTTTAATTGGCATAATTTTGTATATGCAGTTTTAAATGCTAATATTTTAAATCATACATGAGCATTGTAAACCAATGCCATTTTTCAAAATCACCATAAATGTCTCTATATTAATAAGATTTCAGGGAAAGGATATACCATACTGTATTGAACATTTTCCTCTCTTTGGTCATTTTGGTTGTTTCATTTAACTTAAAATGTCTTGTCATTTTAAGTTGTTCCAATTCACATTACTGAGGCAAAGTAGAGCTGTGAATAATTCTTTTTAAAGCTTTAGTTTCAATTTACTTAAAAAAAAGTGGTTTGTTTTAATCAACGAAATACTTCCAGAAGCACTAAAGAATTTTATGTAGATTGAGAGTCATCAAAAATATTGCTCTATTTATTCAAAATATGTGGCATTCCCATATCTCACCCAGGAAGATTAACAATAGGGACACGTGAGTGGGTTAAGGAGCAGAAAGTTTAATAGGCAGAAGAAAGGAGAGAGGAGAGCAGCTCTCTCTCTCTCTCGTGAGACAGAGGAGTCCAAAAGGGAAAGACGGGTCTGCAGCTGACCGCAACAGGTTTTATAGTCTGGCTTGGGCAAGCGGTGTCTGATTTACATAGGGCCCATAGATTGGTTCAACCAGGTGTGACGTTTACGTAGTGGGCGGGGAAGGTTGGTCACCCCACCCCCAATCTCATTATGCAAGTGGACTTTCCACTCGGCCAGTGCCATCTTGTCTGCTGTTCACTGTACATGTGGCTGGCAAAAAGAGAAGATGGAGCTGCCATTTTGAACATGCTTAGTCCCAGATAGTAATATTCCTACTGGCACAACTGCCGACATTCACCTGTGCAAGTTTCCAGCTTGCTTGTTTTCAAGCTTGCTCTATTTTATAGGCTGCTCTTTGTTAGAAGAGAAAATGATTTTACGTCTGCTTTTCATTAAAAGGAAAACCTTACTGAGGTCTCCCGTACCCTCACTACCTGCCTGAGTAATTTCTTTTTAACTCCTATATCAAAACATCTGGTAAATCATCACAATTATTTGTTTTGACTGTGAATTCCTTTATAAGAAATACTTTGTGTAAACTATAAATTTGAATAAGATATCTCCTTTGTTGTTAATTTAATTTTTTGGTCTTAAATATGTTCATATCCCAGTGACAAATTGAAGAATTTGCCAGTTTAGACTTTTTTTTTTTTAATAAAATTTAGTTTTCTTTTGGGAACCGGAAAAGGTAGTTTATTTCAAATTTGGTCCCCATGATTGATGTACTTTAATACATTTGTTCAGTTTTGTGTGTCTGGAAATGTGGCATTTCAGTGAGACAACTTCTACAGAGAATTGGAAAATTACATTCTGAAATATCAAAGTTTTATACTTTAAATAATTTATGGAAACCCTTCTAAAATGAATATACATTTCTACCTTCTTAAGGAATTTTACTGGCCAGGCCCAGTGGCTCACGCCTGTAATTCCACGCTTTAGGAGGCCAAGGTGGGCAGATCGCTCGAGCAACATGCTGAAACCCTGTCTCTACAAAAAATACAAAAATTAGCCAGGCATGTTCCACATGCCTGTAGTCCCAGCTCCTCTAGAGGCTGAGGTGGGAGGATCACTTGAGCTCAGGGGGTCGAGGCTTCAGTGAGCCATGAGCGTGCCACTGCACTCAGCCTGGGTGACAGATCAAGACCCTGTCACACACACAAAATAATTTATTGATCGCAATTTACTTTTTTTCGGTCATACACAGACTTCATCATTATGGATGATCATCATTTTTATTTTTTATTTTTGAGATGGAGTCTTGCTGTGTTTGCCAGGCTGGAGTGCAGTGGTGCAATCTCAGCTTACTGCAACCTCTGCCTCCCAGGTTCAAGTGATTCTCCTGCCTCAGACTCCCGAGTAGCTGGGACTACAGGTGCACGCCACCATGCCCAGCTAATTTTTGTATTTTGTTTTTTTAGTAGAGACAGAGTTTCACCATGTTCACCAGGAGGGTCTCAATCTCTTGACCTCGTGATCCACCTGCCTCGGCCTCCCAAAGTGCTGGGGTTACAGGCATGATCCGTTGCCCCTGGCCCTGTGATCCTCACCACAACTTTTAGAGTAATTATTTTCCTTTTAAGAGCCTCAGTCACTTTATGAAATGTGAGGGTTAGCCTTTTATGTATGGGAGAATCACTCATCATTCTGTTTTCTAACAAAGCTTTGCATGTACTGGCTGTATAGCTCTCCTGCCTTCAGTACTAGCCTTTGAATAATGGGGTTAATTTATACTGCTGAGAATGTTTCTGTGGGAGTGAATTTTAATTTTCCCAGTGCATTCCTGAAGAAGTCTTTTGTTTTCATTAATCTGAGTCTCGAAGGGAGTTTTTATTAATTGAGTTTCTCTAACGAGGGATGTTAGAATTACAGACCCTGATACTGAAAGGGTTCTTGATACCATCTGGTCTGTTGTTTGACTTTAAGGCGAAGTGAAAGCACTCACCCATTTTACAGAAACAGCAGCTGACACCTGACCTGACTGGTATTTGCCTCGGGTTAAGACGGTAATAAGTGGAGAATGGTTCCTTACACTCTGGTGTTGTAAACCTGAACTTTCTTAGAAACCTGGACAATACATCAAGGGACAGGATTAATAGTTGATATTGGAGTTCTCTCCTTCCTTTATTATCTCAACAAATGTCAAACTTCTTGCAGAGGAGTAAGTAATATGGATGTCAAGTTTCCTAATACATGTAGCTGCTTTCTAGTCTGTGGGTTTGCTTTCTGGCTGTGCAGAAAACAGTGAATTTCAGGGAAGAAGCTGTGTTCTTTTCCTTCCCCAAAGAGGAGACACCCTAAGGGAAATGTCTTCTGTACCCAGACCCAATGCACTGAGAGGACAGATAGAACAGAGTACATCAAATAGGACAAGTAGACCTTGAGAAACATTTGAACAGTTGAATGGGTTTGTCCAATAAGGATAACTAGAGTCGTAGACTCTGTAGACTCTATATAATGGCTAGAACTGTGCTATATGATGTTACATAAGAGCTGGAAAGAACGTTAGGAGCCATCTAATTCAGTGGCTTCATTTGATAGATGAGGATGTGGAGTCCCAGAGAGGCTGCGACACCAGCTTAGGGACATTGAGTGACCAAATTGGGACTGGAACCTTTTGGCACCCAGTGATCTTTAGTTCTACATGAGACTGCTTCGTGCGTGGGAAGCTTGTTAGATGTGCAGCCACTCTTCCCCAAGAAGTTGGCATCAGTGTGACTGTGGGTGGTTATGCTAAAGGGTTTGAGCAAAAAGACTAGTGCCCTCATCTGAGGTTGGTATTCATTGTGCTTTAGGACCTTTTTAAAATGTGATCGTTATGAATTCAGCCATAATGATCACATCTCATACAGAAACTTTATCATCTGACTGGAGGGGTGCAGATAGTATTCTAGTGATAGGGAAACTGTTAGGTAATGTGTAGCCCAGAGGCATTGCTCATCAGTTTCAACAAAATTTTACACACACACATGCACACACATGCACGCACACATACACACACGATCTCATTGTGTTTTGGAGGATACCGCTATCTTAGCATTTATCACATTGTAATAATATCTTTACCTGTCTTCTCAGTAGATAGTGAGCTCCTTGTGGATAGGGACTGGTGACCAATAGGCTTTTAGTAACTATTTGAGTGAGCAAGTGAATGAAGAGAAAAAAATGTCAGCAGTGCTGGTAAAACATTGAAAGGTTGGCATGCCTTATAATGATCTGATAGAATTTATTCATCCTATTTTTAAAGCAGTTAATTTTTTTTGTATTGCAAGTACTCTGTGATGAATATGCTAACTTGTAATGCCTTGCTCAGAATAGGTAGTCATAAATCTTGTAGAATAAATGGGTAATTCTTAGAATGTAGCTTATCTTTTTGCTGAGGAGTTGGGAATTTTCACAGGAAGCTTCTAATGTATAGAATAAGGTATAACAATACTTCAAACAATGATTCCTCTGGGAATTGATTCACTTAAATTATAGTTTATTAGAAAAACCGAAGACAAAATAATGGTACATCATAAACTTCATAAATCTTGTGAGAAGAGATACACATGTTGAGTATGACAGCAAGGCTTCTAGGCCTAGCTTCTATGTCCCTTCAAATTTGTAGGACCAGCACCTGTGGGGTGGTGGGTGATCCTACCCTTGTGAACGTTTGCTGTGATACTTGGGCTCCTGTTTCTTTGTTCTCCTGGTAAGGAGATGAACCTCCTTCCTCCTTCACTTGCATGACTCCAAATGCTCCAATTCTTTTAGTTTCTTTCCTGTCAAAACAGAAAAGGGTTTGATTTTAGCTATTTACACTTAGTGAATAAAAGATGGACGGACCGATTTTCACTTAACAGTTCATGAGTTTCATTCTAGGCCTTGACTAATAATTTGCCAACCTTCTTAGAAGAAATCTGCAAATAGGTGGAGAGATTCATTTGTTCGTTTGTTCATTCATTTGGAGATGAAGCCATGGGTACTCTCAAATAATAAAATGTCCATGTTTTTCCCTGGCCACATGAGACCAAGAGACTCCTCCCCTCTGCCAAGACAAAGTGGGGACCCTTGCTTGGCTGTGGCTCTGGAGGCCTTTTCCTAGGAAATGCCAGGGTGGAGAAGACTCTGTCCATTGTCATTAACTTCAAGTTTAGGAGCGCACTCAACCCTCAGATTTCTGAATAGTCTCTGAAGCGCTTATTTCTACCATCTCCTCCCTTTTCACTATCCCCGGGTTGATGACCTTCCATTTCTCCTCTTCCACCCTGCTTTTGTTCTAAGCTGCCCAAATAGATGTAGTTTTACTTTCTAGCACATTTGACTCATTTTAATTGATTATCAATTAATTTTTATATTGAATTTCCCTCTAGCTAATAGTATGTATTATTAGTATGTTTTCATTTTTCCCTCAATTCTGGTGAAGAAAGTTCTTACAAAGGAGCATGTTGTTGGAAGATGTCTTCTTTATTAACAGTATTTCATTATACCAAAGTTGGTGATAACCCAGCATGGTGTGAACAACTATCAGCAATTTTTCAATGATCTTGGCATTAAAAAATATATTTATTAATAGTAAGCTTGAAAACTATATGTGTAAGACTATATTATTTTAAATACATGAATGGTTTTATTAGTGTATTGTATCAAATGACCTTAAGATAAGATAGAGCTTGTTGGCTTTATATTTCTCTGTGACAATTCTGACTTTTGAAGACTTGTTCAAAATTATTCTTGGTTGTGCAAAACTTTTGACTGAATTTTTTTAGTGTAACTTGAAGCTCATCCATTTTTTTGTGGGATATGAAGACTGGCCCACTGAGTTTCAACATACTGTGGGGTGGGAAGTCCTCTGGGTTTGGATTGCTTATTGTTTTTCTACCTTTAACCTGAGACTCTTGCCAAAAAAGAGGCATAACTACTTCATTGTTGCTATCTTTGGATAGCAGCCTGCTCTTAAAACAGCCTGTCTTTTTGAGAGACAGTGAAGGAGGGTGGGAACTAGATCCTCACCTATTTTTCCATTCTCTCCTGTTCTAAGTTCCAACTGGTTTTTTGGAAATATGACCCTCTTGAACAAAACAGGGTAAAAATTACCAGGGCCTAATCTCACTGTTGGGAAATAATTGGGCCCTTGTAGGGAAAGGATATTGTCTTCAAACATTTTATCTATACTTCGTTTATGGTACTTGGTCATTTCTTTTATCTTTTATAGTTATTTTGATATGTCTTTTCATCTTGATCAGTATTGTCCATCAGTGCAGATCATTGTTGAATTCTGTAACCATTAGCTACATGTGGCTTTTGAACACATTTGAAATAATTGAAGAATTTTTAATTTGTTTCACCTTAGTTAATTTAAATTTAAATAGCCATGACTAGTGGCTACCATGTTGGAGAGTACAGATCAACTTAAGGATGATGTTTGTATTTGATTTACTTTCTCCTGTGTTATTGTAGTATACCAATTTTATTTCCTGGTGTTTGGTGAAATAGGTTCATATGTGAACCACATTGCTTTCAAAAGTACACGTGGCTAAGCCATTCTGATTGTTAGAAATTGTACATCTTTGAATTTGAGATTGAGGTTGGTTTGTAATGATTAGTATGAAACTAGAATTTGATGACTTGAATTCTTTTTTAAAAAATTTCAACTTTTATTTTAGATTCAGGAGTATATGTGCAGGTTTGTATACAAGCATATTTTGTGATGCTAAGGTTTGGGGTATAAATGATCCTGTCACCCAGGTAGTGAGCATAGTTCCCAATAGTTAGTTTTTCAACACTTTACTCCCTTCTTCCCTCCCCACTTCAGTACTCCTTCATATCTATTGTTGTCATCTTTTTGTCCGTGAGTACTCAGTTATGCACTTCCCACTTATAAATGAGAACATGCAGTATTTGGTTTTCTGTTCCTGCATTAATTCATTTAGGATAATAGCCTCCAGCAGCATCCATGTTGCTGCGAAGGTGGAATGATTTCTTTTCTTTCGGATATATACCCAGTAATGGGATTGCTGGGATTGCTGGGTTGACTTTTTAACAGTAGCCATTCTGACTGGTGTGAGATGGTGTCTCATTGTGGTTTTGATTGGTGTTTCTCTGATGATTGGTGATGTTGATCATTTTTTCATATATTAGGTGCTTGTATTTCTTCTTTTGAGACATGTCTGTTCATGTCTTTTGCTTATTTTTTAATGGGACTATTTTTTGCTTGTTCAACTGTTAAATTCCTTATGGATTCTAGATATTAGACCTTTGTCAGATACATAGTTCGCAAATATTTTTCCCCCTTCTGCATGTTGTCTGTTTACTCTGTTGATAGTTTATTTTGCTATTCAGAAGCTCTTTAATTAGGTCCCACTTGTCAATGTTTGCTTTTTAGGACTTAGTCATAAATTCTTTCCTGAGGCTGATATTTAGAATGGTGTTTCCTAGATTTTCTTGTAAAATTCTCCCCCTTTTTTTTTTTGAGACAAGGTCTTGCTTTGTCACCTAAGTTGGAGTGCTATGGCATGATCATGGCTCCCTGCAACCTTGACCTTCTGCGCTCAAGTGATCCTCCTGCCTCAGCCTCCCAAGTAGCTAGGACTATAGGTGTATGCCACCACATCTGGCTAATTAAAAAAAATTTTTTTTTTTGGAGACAGGGTCTCATTTTGTCACCCAGGTTGGAGTGCAGTGGCACCATCAGAAGTCACTGCAGCCTCGACCTCCCACGCTCAAGCAATTCTCCTGCCTCTACGTCCCAAGCACCTGGGACTACAGGCCTACACTACCACATCCAGCTAATTTTTATATTTTTTTGGTAGAGATGGGGTTTTGCTATGTTGCCCAGGCTGGTCTCGAACTCCTAGGGTCAAGTGATCGGCCTGCCTCAGCCTCTCAGAGTGTTGGGATTACAGGCATGAGCCACTGCGCCTAGCCTAAAGTTTTTTTTTTGTAGGGGTGGAGTCTCCCTTTGTTGCCCAGGCTAGTCTCAAACTCCTGAGCTCAAGCAGTCCTCCCACTTTGGCCTCCCAAAATGCTGTTTAATAAGCATGAGCCACGGCTCCTGGCCTCTTCTGGGATATTTAGTTTGAGATCTTACATTTAAATCTTTAATCTATCTTGAGTTAATTTTTGTGTATGGTGATAGATAGGAGACCAGTTTCATTCTTTTGCATTTGTCTAGCCAGCTATCCCAGCACCATTTATTGAATAGGAAGGTCTTTCCCTATTGCTTATTTCTGTTGATTTTGTTGAAGATCAGATGGCTGTAGGTGTGCAGGTTTATTTCGGGGTTCTCTATAATGATCCATTGTTCTATGTGTCTGTTTTTGACCAGTACCATGCTGTTTTGGTTATTATAGCCTTAGACTAGAGTTTTAATTTGGGTAATGCGATACCTCCGGGTTTGTTGTTTTTGCTTATTACTTTGGCTATTTGGCCTTATTTCGGTTCCATATGAATTTTAGAATAGTTTTTTTTCCTAATTCTGTGAAAAATGATATTGGTATTATAATAGGAATACTGCTGAAACTGTAGATTGCTTTGGGCAATATAGTGATTTTAACCATATTGTTTCTTCCAATAACATGAGCATGGAATGTTTTTTCATTTGTGTTGTCTATAACTTCTTTTAGCAGTGTTTTGTAGTTCTCCTTGCAGAGATCTTTCATCTTGGTTAGATGTATCCCTAGGTATTTTAGTTCTTTTGAGGTATTGTAACTGGGATTACATTTTTGATTTGGCTCTTAGCTTGAATATTATTGGTGTATGGAAATGCTACTGATTTTTGTACATTGATTTTGTATCCTGAAACCTTATTGAAGTTGTTTATCAGTTCCAGGAGTCTTTTGGCAGAGTCATTAGGATTTTCTAGGTATATCATTATATTGTCAGTGAAAAGAGATAGTTTGACTTATTTCCCTATTTGAATGCCTTTTATGTTTTCTTTGGTTGCTTGCCCTGGCTAGGACTTCTAGTACTATGTTAAATAGGAATGGTAAGAGTGGGCATCCTTGTCTTACTTCAGTTCTTAAAGGGAATGCTTCCAACTTTTGTTCATTCAGTATGATGTTGGTTGTGGGTTTGTTATAGTTGGCTCTTATTATTTTGAGGTATGTTCCTTTGATGCCCAGTTTGTTAAGGTTTTTTATCATGAACGGATGTTGGATTTTATCAAAAGCTTTTTTTGTGTCTTTGAGATGATCACATTTTAAAAATTTTAATTCTGTTAATGTGGTGCATCACATTTATTGGTTTGCATATGCTGAACCAACCTTGCATTCCAGGAATGAAGCCTACTTCGTTGTGATGCATAAACTTTTTGAGGTGCTACTGGATTTGGTTTGTTGAGGATTTTGTGGATAACTTGAATTATTTTGCTTTCTCAAAATTTGCTCAAAGTGAATTTAAAAGCTGAAATAACCATGGCTAAAAATCCCAAATTTAACTTTAAATTCTACCAGTGTCAATATTCATATTCAAGTAGAAAAACAAGGTATATTAGTCAAAAGTTTTGCTTCGATTAACCTAAGGGTAAGAAAATCTCTTATATAGAAAAAAGGTTACCTTAATCAATACTGGTAGGTGCATATTTATACACAGGCATACCATGGAGATATTGCAGGTTTGGTTCTAGACCACTGCAATAAAGCAAATACTACAATAAAGCAAGTCACACAAGTTTTTTTGGTTTCTCAGTACATATAAAAGTTTTGTTTATACTATACTGTGGTCTATTAAGTGTGTAATAGGATTGTGTCTAAGAAAGAAATGTATATACCTTAACTAAAAATACTTTATTGCTAAAAAATGCTAATGATCATCTGAGCCTTTAGCAAGCTGTAATCTTCTTGCTGGTGGAGGGTCTTGCCCCAGTGTGATGGTTGCTGAGTGATCAGGGTGGTGGTTGCTGAAGGTTGGGGTGGCTGTGGCGATTTCTTAAAATAAGACAGCAGTGAAATTTGCCATATTGACTGACTCTTCCTTTCATGAAAAATTTTTCTGTAGCATGAGATGCTATTTGATAGTGTTTAACTCAAAGTAGAGCTTTCAAAATAGGAGTTATTCCTCTCAAACCTTGCTGCTACTTTATCGACTAAGTATGTGTAACATTCTAAATTTTTTGTTGTCATTTCAACAATATTCACAGCATCTTGAACAGGAGTACATTCCATCTTAAGAAACCAGTTTCTTTGCTCATTCATGAGCAAAAGGTGTGAGCATGATAAAGTTCAATGAGAAGCAACTCCTCATTCAAGTTTTATTATGTGAATTCAGCAATTAGGCTCTACTTCTAATTATGGTTATCTTGCCATTTCCACTACATCTGCAGTTACTTCCATCACTGACATCTGAAACCCCTCAGTGTTACTCATGAGGGTTGGAATCAACATCTTCCAAACTCCTTTGAATGTTAATATGTTGACCTCCTCCCATAAATCTTAAACCTTATGAACCAACCTCTGCTAACTTCATACTTTTATTCTGCAGCTTCCTTACCTCTCAGCCTTCATAGAATTGAAGATAATTAGGGCCTTGCTTTGGATGAGGCTTTGGCTTAAGGGAATGTTGTGGCTGGTTTCATCTTCTGTTCAGATCACTAAAACTTTCTCCATATTAGCAATAAAGGTATTTTGTTTTCATATCATTCATATGTTCCCTGAGGTAGCACTATTAATTTCTTTCAAGAACTTTTTCTTTACATTCACAGTTTGGCTGTTTGGATCAAGAGGCCTAGCTTTTGGCCTATCTTGGCTTTCAATACACCTTCTTCACTAGGTTTAATCATTTCTACCTTTTGATTTAAAGTGAACCATGTGCAACTTTTCCTTTTACTTGAACACTGAGAGGCCATTATAGGGTTATTAATTGGCCTAATTTCGATATTGCTGTGTCTCAGGGAATAGGGAGGTCCAAGGAGAGGGAGAGAGATGGGGGAATGGCTAGTTGGCGAAGCAGTCGGAACACATGTGACATTTATCAATTAAGTTTGCCATCTTATTTGGGTACAGTTTGTGGAGACCCAAAACAATTACAGTAGTAGCATCAAAGATCACTGACCATCATAACAGATACAATAATAATGAAAATTTAGAATATTGTGAGAGTTACCAAAATGTGAAGTAGAGACATGAAGTGAGCACATGCTGTTGGAGAAATGGGACTGATAGACTTGCCTGATGCAAGGTTGCCACGGTCCTTCAATTTGTAAAAAAATGCACTATCTGTGAGCATGATAAAGTGAAGTGCAATAAAATGAGGTATGCCTATACTCTTCATTTTGGTTCTTTTCAGTTAGTTTTTGTTGACTTGTCTTGGACTGGTCAGTAAAGGGATTATAGGTATGGTTCATTTTGGATTCGTGGGTATTTTGTTTATATTTACATTACAACACTACACTGGGAACTTAAGAAATGAGTCTAGAACTTTCATTTCAGATCACTGCTGCTTTCTTTCTTTGGCATCTCTGTGTTCTTCTCTTGAAGCCTGTGTACAGGGACAGCTAAATTTGGTGCCACCTGTAATGTAAATTTCAAAATATTACCGACTTGCCTAATAGGGATAAAATATACAAGTTCAGTATTCTTTATTTATCTAAGGCAAGTGGCTATTGGCAGATTTTATGTAATGTAATGACATAGTTATGATAATGTCATTTGGGTGGCAGCAAAAAAATTAAATGACTAATTCAAAGGTCTTTTGGGATGCATTTTGGAAATATGTTGATATTTAGTAAATTTGTGGTCTAGACTAACTTGAACTTAAAGCATTAATGAGCAAACTATTTCATACTGAATACTTGTTTCTGGCTTTGTATTATGTGTAGGACATTCTTCTAATCATAAGTATATGATACAGTCCCTGACAGAGAGACTAACATTGTAGTTGATTAAGTAGAATCAACACTTAAAATAATTTGCAATATTTGGTAGTATATGTAGTAGACTAGAAGAATGACTCAGATGGTAAGTTTTGAAAACTTTGAGAGAAAGGTAGTAGTGTTCCCTAGGATGATTGGAAAGGCTTCATGGAGAAGGTGGGATTTGCACTGGACTTTGAGCAAGGTAGAGGATGGCAGAAAGAAAAGGAGGACACTCTAGACAAGGAAATCAATGTGAGTAGAGGCTTAGATTAAGAATACATATGGAATATTTAGGAATAAGGAATAGACATGTTTGTTGGAATGAAGATTTCCTATGGGACCTCTCAGGAGATAAGGCCAGCCTGGAAGCTAGGGAATGTTGTGTAAGGCTTTGATTGCTGGACCAAGGAGTTATTCTAAAGGCAGTAAGAAACCATTAAACATTTTTGAATAGTGGGAGGATATGTGAGAACTGAGACTTTATGAAGACTAATGTCTTTCTTGGAATACAGGATGAAAAGGAAGGGGAGAGAGATTTTAAAAAGTATAGGCATTTCTCAAAAGAAGACATTTATGCAGCCAACAGACACATGAAAAAAATGACTCGATCATCATTGGTCATCAGAGGAAATGCAAATCAAAACCACAATGAAATACCATCTCACACCAGTTGGATGGCGATCACTAAAAAGTCAGTGAAACAACAGGTGCTGGAGAGGATATGGACGAAATAGGAACAACTGTTTACACTAAGATTGGTGGGGGACTGTAAACTAGTATTCAAACCATTGTGGAAGACAGTGTGGCCACCATTCCTAAGGATCTAGAACTCGAGAATACCATTTGATCCAGCCAAATCCCATTACTGGATATAATACCCAAAGATTAATAAATCATGCCTGCTATAAAACACATGCCAAGCACATATGTTTATTGCTGGCACCTCTTCAGCAATAGCAAAGACTTGGAACAACCCAAATGTCCATCATCATGATAGACTGGATTAAGAAAATGTGGCCAACATATACACCATGGCATACTTATGCCAGCCACAAAAAAGGATGACGTTCATGCTCTTTGTAGGCGACATGGATGAAACCTGGAAACCATCCTTCTCAGCCAAACTGCTTGCAAGGACAGAAAACCAAAACCACATGTTCTCACTCATAGGGTAGGGAATTGAACAGCTGAGAACACTTGGACACAGGAAGGGGAACATCACACACTGCGGCCTGTCATTTGGGGTGGGGGAGAGGAGGATAGAGATATACCTAATGTAAATGACGGGTTAATGGGTGTGGCACAGCAACATGGCACATGTATACATATATAACAAACGTGCGTGTTGTGCACATGTACCCTAGAACTTAAAGTATATAAAGAAAGTACAGGTGTGAGATGAAAAGGATCTGGACTTCTGCTGGCAAAATAGGAAGAGAAAGGGAAGGGATGAATTAGAGTAGTAGCTTGTTTGATATATCAGAATTAAATATTTATTTGTTGGCCTATTGTGATTGAGAGATTTAATGCCTGAGTGACTGGGAGAAGCAAAGTGTTTTTTCAGTCTGGAGGGCTGATGTGAAGGAAAGATGGGTTGAGTTTTAGATATTCTCAGTTCCAGGTGATGGAAGGGCCTGTAGATGGTGGACCCAGCAGGTAGTCGAGATGGAGAAGACTGACATTGGCTCTCAAGTGGAAGAGACATCACTTTTCCTTAGGGTCGTTAGTTGAATTCATGACGTTGGCTAAGAGAGATCTACAGATTGATGACTGTATCCTGGAGCTGTTAGGGGATGAAGAGAGCGGGAGGAGCCAGTGTGTCTTATAATACAGAAAGTTCATGGAGAACGAACTGAAAAAAGACCACTGGATTTAAGATACTTGAGAATTGTGAGCTATGTTTGAGTGGAATAATTGGAATCCAAAGTACACAAGTAAGTTTATGACTAAAATATATGATAAAGAAATAAAAGCAAGTAGTACAGGCCATCTACTTATTATATTCCTGTTGGTTCTTTCCTTGCCTGTTCTTTAGTGTGTTTACTTAAATGGTCTGGCAGGCAGATAAAAGGAGGTGGAACTTAAAACTGTCCAATTAGTTCCCTTTTTTTTTTTTTGAGATGGAGTTTCACTCTTGTTGCCTAGGCTGGAGTGCAGTGGTGCGATCTGTGGCTCACCGTAACCTCTACCTCCTGGGTTCCAGCGATTCTCCTGCCTCAGCCTCCCGTGTAGCTGGGATTACAGGCAGGTGCCCCCGCTTCTGGCTAATTTTTTATTTTTAGTAGAGACGGCGTTTCTCCATGTTGGTCAGGCTGGTCTCGAACACCTGACCTCAGGCAATCTGCCTGCCCTGGCTTCCCAAAGTGTTGGGATTACAGGCGTGAGCCACCGTGCCCAGCCACTAGTTCCCTGTTAAAATAGAGACTAGTTAGAGTAACTAGAGGGCATTAGGATGAAAGCATTAGTTATTTGGATTATACCATAGATCAGTTATAAGATAATTGAAATTTGATTGTAAATTTAATGAAATTAAAGATGAACATTGATGTTACTGAAAGTTGTACTTTTACTAAATATTAACTTTTTTGTTTTTCTTGTATCTTAGTTTCTATGCAGATTTTGGACCGCTGAACTTGGCAATGGTGTACAGATATTGCTGCAAACTAAACAAGAAACTAAAAGTGAGTATTGTAGTGATATTTGTAATTTGAAGTTAAAATATTTGAACCATAGGGTCTGCTCAGTGGGGTTGGTGTACATGCAATATTTAGTCAGATGATCTTGATCTCTGGAAATTTATGTGAGTAGTTCACCTAGAATTTGAAAGTGATCCTCCTGATTATACCACAAAGGACATGCTAACCTCTTTCAGTTTTCAGAATGAGTTGCAATATGAGCTGAATGAAGTCACTGGAATAGTGATCTAAGAAAGAAAGCACAAATCCTTTTAGGCTGTTGTTAATGAGTCTATCAAATTCCCTCCTAGGATAATTTTTCTGAAACATTCAGATATGCCTGTAGACCCTGTTTCCAAGTGATGAAAAGGGCTCATCATGGCTGGAGCTGTGTGCATAACATTTTCTGTTTGGTCAAGATTGAAATTTTTTGCATGTTTCTTAAATGTTCTGTGTGGTTAACAGCCAAGTGAGATTGATGAACCAGCAGTGACAGAGAATGGAATTTTACCTGAGATGATAGCATTCTGGTCATACATTTAGTATTCATCTGTATTTTTGATTTCACGTGGGTATCTGGTTTCATTTTCTGTACTTTTATGTGGATTTTGACATGTGGCTTTTTTTTTTCTTCTTCAAGCATATGAGGAAACTCATCTATATACCTAGTTTTAGTGAACTTATTTTATCACACAGAAAGCAATATGTATCTCTTTGTCTTCCAATTTCTAAATGAAGATCTTAACGATTTCAGTTTGAAAGACAAAATGCTATACAGCAGACTCTTAAGGGTAAATAATAAATTATAGTGCTCAGGTATTTTACTCTTTCTGTTGGGTAAAATGTTACTAGTGTTACATAGTGCAATGCCTTGGACATGTTAACTGTTCTGTGATTGTCTTTTGATTTGATTGGTTTTTAATGAACTTAGGTATAAAAAGCAGTCTGATGGAGAATTTCCTGTAGAATATGTTGTATCCTTATGAATTTGAAGTTTTGCCATTGATTTCAAAGTGAGAGGTGGACATGGAATTATACCAAAAGAATCAAAATCATATAACATATTAGGTTGGTGCAAAAGCAGTTGTGGTTTTACAATTACTTTTAATGTTAAAACCACAATTACTTTTGAACCAACCCAATAAAATCTGTTTTACTCAACTTTTATAGGAATTAACTTACAAAGTTGTCTGACTTGAAAAGATACTTGTAAATTCCTTTAATTAAGCCAGATCTGTTTTTCAGAAAAGAAACCAGTATTTTAGAAAGTAAAATAGAGGTTTTCGCAATCACCAAGGAAGTAAATAATATCCTTTTAAATAAAATGAACTTTTAGTGGCTGAATAAATAAGAAAAGAAAATTAATAAATAATGGAAGTCTATTTTTTTCTTTTGAAGACCAAGGAATTTCTTTGCTGTCTTGATTAGTCATTAGTATGTAGTTGGAATGAATTGGGTGTTATAATTAATCTGGGAACTGAGTACTATCTAGGGTAGCCAAAGAGAAAGGAGTCATTATCAGGAAAGTAAAATCACTAGTGTGACTCAGTGTTCTACTCATAGCAGTTGCACAAGATTAGATGGGTTGAGTTGAGACTATTTTTTTCTACCATTTCCTACACTGAACAGTATGGTAAGTGTATGTATGTGAACTTGTTTCTATTTGCTTTCATTTATAGTGCTTTGTTTCAACATTATGGAAGTTTAATAAACTTTAAACTTTATTAAAACTCCACTTGGTTCATTTTAGTGGTAAGGTAATCTGTTGGATGTCTGGAATGACATATGTAGCTTTAGGACAATTAATGGGCACTGTATTACTTGCTGAATGATTGCGTTTTAAAAACTTAAATGTTGATAAGTCGTGAGTTATCTCAATGAAGCATACTAAATAGAATCTCTAATTAGGAGAAAAAGATTTACTGTACCAATCCAAAGTTGGAATTGCTTCAGTTTTGTGGAATCTTAGTTTCTTCATCCGTGAAACAGGAATTATAGAACTGTCACGGGGTGGTGGTTAGTATTGTATTAGAAAATATATGTGTCTTAGTCTGTTTTGCCTTGCTACAAAGGAATACCAGAGGCTAGGCAATTTATATATAAAGAAAAGAGTTTTATTTGGCTCACGGTTCCACAGGCTTTGTACATGAAGTATGGCACCAATATCTGCTTCTGGTGAGTCCCTCAGGAAGCTTTCACTCAAGGCAGAAGGTGAAGGGGAACAGTCATGTCATATGGCGAGAGAGGGAGCAAGAGAGAGGGGAGGGAGGTGCCACACTCTTTTTAACAACCAAATCTTGGGGGAACTAAGAGTGAAAACTCACTCAATCCCCTCAGAATGGCACTGAGCCGTTCATAAGGGATCTGCTCCCATGACCCAAGGCCCCACCTCTTAACACTGGGGATCACATGAGATTTGCACAGGACAGATATCCAAAGTGTATCAATATTTAAAAGCTTTGTACATTTTAAAGTCCTATACATAATAAAGTTACCAATGTAACATTTGTGAATTCTGATAGGGAATATAATCAAGACAGTTCTTCTACAAAATTGATGAACACCTGCCTCTCAGCCTTAAAGCTATTGTTTCTATATGGGAAAGCTGTCCAATATAATTTTAGGAATCTAAATGACCATTTAGGCAAGACTCAGAAAGGGAGGCCTGGGAAAGGTGTATGACTTGCCCAATGCAGCAGGTAAAGTCAGTGCTAGATTTCATGGCTCTCGACTGCATTTTTCCTGTCCTTCTTTCCACCTTCGGTAGCAACCATAGCCTCTGGTTTAAAGTCACCCTTTGTTCACTCTTCGCTTTGCCCCAGCTACCTCACCTTGTTGTCCCACGCTGACTTTGAGTCTTCTCTGCCTCTTTCATTCCTGTAAGTGTTAGGGCCATTCTGTCTGCTTCACTTCCAGGAACCCAGACTCCAGATTCTCCCCTTTGGAAAATGCCTTTGTTACTCACCTTGCACATTCTGTCCCTCTCACACTACAGGGATTGCTAGACTTTCAGTCTCCCTGTTCTCTCAGTCCACTGGCACCCTGCTGATGTCTCTTGCCTGCAGCCTATGGTCACTTACTTCAGTAAGGTCTTGGGTACTTTGCTTTCTTGTCTTTCTGCCTTGTCAGCTCTCACCCTTGGTGTCTTCCCAGTGGATGATTTCATGCACTAATTTACTGGGAAGCAGCAGTACCCTTGCCACTCCCAGCCTTGCACTTTACTCTGCCATACCAGCTGTTCCATGCATTTGCTCATGAAGACCAGTCTGACTGGGATGCCCTTACCCTCTGGCTTGATAGTTCTTCATTCTTTAATACTTTGTCCAGCCACTACCTTTTAGGAAGCATCTTCCTGTCCTTTCGGACTGGATTGAGGGTGCCTCCCTTGTTTTCCCATAATTCTCTGTGCAGCTCTCTATCCTTGATGACCTCTTTGCACCTGTCATTCTCGCTAGACTCTGACCTCCTAGAGGGTGGGAGGTGGAGGATATAATATATCTTTGTGTTCTCGGTGCCCAGTGCAGGGACAACAGACACACAGAGAAGTCTTTTGACTTTGTCATGATCCCCTTTGTTTGCAGATCCCCCTTTCTCCTTTTGCTTCCAGAGGTTGCAGAAGAAGAGCCGGCCTCCATCCTTCCTGTGCGCTGATTTCTTAGCCCTTTCTTATCTCACTTTTGCCTTCCCTACTCTACTGAAACTGCTCTAATAGCATCTTAAATGCCGAATCTGATGGCATTTGCTGGATCCTCAAACTCCTTTACTTCTCTGAGTAATTTCACACTGTGTTAACCAGTAACAACTTCTTAGAATTCTTCTCTTGTGTGATTTCCCAATTTTAGGGACATTTCATTTTTTAGTTTGGAAATTTTTATTCCTTCCAAGAAAGCTTGTATGATTTTCTTCCTTATTCTATGCTTTATATAGATAGGTAATATTTTGCTGTACATTTTATTCCAATCCCAAATTTCTCATTTTTGAAATGAGAAGGTATTTTTTTCCAGTTGATGATTTGAGGTGGTGATTTATCACTATTTTTGTGTGTATGTGTCCATACACATTCTATTCCCAATGGCCTTATTTTAATTATGTCAATTAGAATGGAAAATTATTCCATCAAATATATGCTTAGATTAAAAATCCAAACATAAAAGGCATCATCACCAACAAAAAACCTGCTGCTTATTTAAACTGCTTTAAAAAATTGTCAGTACTAGGATTGAAGCAGTAATAGGTTACTTTTGGTATTCCCCTAGGATAGGGGAAGCAATCAAAAGAGGGAAGATGCATTGAAGTGAGAACAGTTTGTTAAACTGTGTATGTTATTTAATGTTAAATGTCATCAATGATTGATAGCCTAGAGCCGTAATTATTATTCTGGTAACTCAAGGGATCCATAAACCCTTGAAATTATATGTACAATTTTGTATGCATTTACATTTTTCTTCTAGGAGGATTCATGACTTTTCTTCAGGTTCTCAGAGGGATCCTTGACACAGACAATGCTAAGAACACTGGGCTAACGTCTTCTGAAAAAGAAGACTTTACTAACAAAAGACAAAGTTGTGGTATTTTGAAAAAACTGAATACCTTCCTCAATCTATTCTTTTTTTTTTTTTTTTTTTTTGAGATGGGGTCTTACTGTGTCACCTGGGTTGGAGTGCAGTGGTGTGGTCATAGCTCACTGCAGCCTCAAACTCCTGGGCTTAGATGATTCTCCCACTTCAGTCAACTGACTAACTGGAACTATAGATGTGCACTGCTGTACCCCACCCAGCTAACTTTTTTTTTTTTTTTCCAGTTTTTGTAGAGGCAGGGACACACTACGTTGATAAGGCTGGTCTTGAACTTCTGGGCTTAAGCTATTCTCCTGCCTCAGCCTCCCAAAGTGGTGGGATTACAGGCATGAGCCACTGTGCTTGGCCATCAATACAGTTTTAATTATTGATTTCATTTTCCTCTGAGAAAAATAAAACCTCAGCTTGGAGAAAAAAAATCTCTAGAAAAGGGGGACATTTTCTAGGGCAGTGCTTTTTTTTTTTTTTTAATACCTGCTGTTATGAATCAACAGGATAATTACAGTAATCTTGAGGACTGTTTTAAAAAAGGATTAAGGGAATATTCACAGAAATGTAATTTTAAATTTACAAAACATCCCACAAAGCCCTTTCAGGGTAAAAGGGGAAGGGGTGGTCATGATGAAACCAGTGATTATATTGAAGCATTGGAAGTATCTGGCAGATGGTGGGGCTTAGGGAATGTCCTTGTTGCTGAATGAATCAGTGCCATAATCCCATCCTGGAAACCAGGCACCTGCCCCATATCAGGTGGTTATATACACAAGAACTCTTTTGATATAATGACTAGACCACCCTATTATAACTACAAAAACATGCTGAGATTTCTTCATGTGGTTCTCATCTGTTTCTAGCTCATGGGTTTGTAGGGAAGAAAAGCAAGCTACATTCTGGAGATAGTTCATGTAGTTTAAAGAGGTTCTAGGGGCTCCAGAGCAATGTCATCTCCCATGGGAGCGAGCCTAAACAGAATTTGCAAGGCAAGAACCACTTATGCCTGTTAGGAATCCTCAGGCAGGAAGAACCCCGTTTATAGAGAATCCCACATGCCTTCAATTATTGATTATTAACACGATCAAATCATCTTTATGAGGAACTTTTCTCTGACATTTTGACTTCTGCTTTAATCAACTGTGCTATTTCGTTAATGAAATGTATTGGGTTTGTAACAAAATGGGCCACACAGAGACACCTTTTTCTTTTTAAAGGAATGATTCAATCTATTTCATATTGGCACTAAATAAAACCATAAACCATATTTTGTTTTGTACAGCCAAAGAACATTTTCCAGAGTATTCCTTTCCTGAGAAAGTTGGAGGTAAAACTTGTAAAGGTCATGGCTGCTCACAGGAAGACCTGCTCATTTTATCGCTTTTGCAGTGAGATGAACACTGATTGCTATGGAGATGCTGATTGCTGCGGCCATTACTGGTCTAGCCTAGCCACCTGTAAGAGAATGATGCCTTGGTCATTGAGGTCTCTGTGCTGTGATCTCCTTCATGTGACCATGATCATTGACAGAACTTGCATGTTTAGGAGGTGCATGGGCTCTATTTTTATTAAACAGCATCTTATCCAGGCTGCACTAATGTCTTCCTTAGCTCAGTCAGACTGATTCATACAGCTTAATTAAATACAGCGTTCTAACCAAATAACTTGAAGATTTTACTTTTCTGTGTTTCTTTAAATTGACCATTAACTCTTTTTTTTCTTTTTGCCTTTGGCTTTGAGCCTAATTGTATCACCTTTTGTTATTGAATGGTTAAGTAGTTTGTGCTCTCCTGACTGAAGCTGAACAAGTGCATGATTTGTGTTTGTTGCCATAATCCGAGCGTAGCCTGAGCTATTTGTTATTTGTGCAGCTTGTCATTATTTTTTCTCTCTCCAAGTTGCTGTGGCTTGTGTTTTGCAGGGTGTTATCCCACTAGAATATAACCTTTCACATAGCTTTTCTTTCCAAGATGGAAAATGTCTGGGGTAAATACCCTTATCTTATTTGTATTGTTCTATCATAGCAGTCATTGTACTTTGGTTTATAAGTACATTTAGTATTTATGATATACACTTATGATTTACATAACAGGGGCAAAACTTTGACTCTCAGGTAAGCAATACAGAAATTTCTGTAGGTTTGATTATGTTAATTGATAGATAGTCAATACTAAATTCCACCTTTTATCTACTATTTTTTTGCCTTATTAAATGAAACACTTACTGTACCTGTAATTAGTATCATTTTATTGGTCCTTGTGTGCTGTAAATGCATCCCTATACAGTTATTCTCCTCTGTAATAAACCTTGGCCAATATTTTGCATTAAATATTCATTAGCCTTTGAGGTTAGAGAGTGGGTTTCTTCTCCCCTTGTCACTGCATTGCTCAGCAAAGTGTTTGACACACAACAGCTGCTCATTTTATGCTGATGGAACCCATAGACTCTTCTTCAGCAGCAGTATGATGGCACCCAGATTTAGCAAATTGGTCACCTGTGGCCTGCATTCTGTCCACAGACATGTTTTCTTGAGCATAAACACTGTTTAAAAAACTTTAATTCATAGTCAATATCTGCAGTTTATGAAAGCTTCCATTTTGACTTTTTTGAAATATTGCAGTATCTGACCATTCTGCACCCAGATTCCCTCACGAGCAGCAGGTTGGAGCTCAGTGCGCTTTGGATAGGGAATGCTTTTCTTGTTTACCAGCTGCCCCACTTCAGATTCTTGGCACCTGAGAACGTCTGAATTTGGAACCTCTGGAATAATGACATTTAAGGCAGCTTAATTACGGAATCATTAAAGGGACTTGTTCCTAAAGTGTTATCACCTGGAATGCATGAATTTACAAATTGTAATAAGGTTTGCTGAGGAATCTGGGGAAATGTGTTTTTTGTAAAATGCTTTTAAAAGGCTTATTGCATGATTTAGAATTCCTTTTTAAGAGAATGTTGAGTTCTTTGGGGACAACTTGACCAGACGGACAGCGTTTTAGCTTCCATATAAAAGATTCCCATTGGTGGAACCAGGTACATGTTTAGGTAGTGCTTCTCCAAAATTTAGCCATTTCTTAGAGTAGTGGATTTCAATGTGTGATGTCTGGACCAACAGTGTCAGCATTACTGGAAAACCTGTTAGAAATGTAAATTCTCAGGCCCTACTGAATCGGAAATTCTGGAGGTGAGACCCAACAATCTGTGTTTTATTATATAAGCCCTGTAGGTGATTCTGAACCAATCTGTTAAAAGAATGAAATACAATACAATAATAATATGATACGATTTAGAGTTAGATTTAATTATTTCTGAAAAATCTTAGTACTATTGGCCAATTCAACCTGAGAATTATTTAAATTCTGAAGCATGAAACTTGTTATGGCCTCACAATTAAGATTTAGACAAATTATCAGGCTCAGTGAGAAAGTTCTGGATTGATCCTGCTTATTACTCTTGCCGTGTAAATGTTCCTCAAAGGCCCTCTCTGGTTCTGGGCTTATGTTCTCCTTGTAAAACACAGTATGCTCATTATATTTTAGCCTTGCCCAGGACCCCTAGTCTGGGAGACATTATGTGTCTGATTAAACCAGACCCCTCTGGTGCCATTTCTATTGCTTTGGGAAATGGTGAAATGTCACAAGTGAACAATAAATGCAAGCCGTTGTTATGGTTATTATAGAGGGCTGGCTGTGTCCACTTCAGTCTAGAAAGTTCAGAAGGGTATTTGCTTTGTAATCTCCGCACTTTGAGAGATTGGGGTGAGCAGATCACTTGAGGTCAGGAGTTCAAGACCAGCCTGGCCAACATGGTGAAACCACATCTCTACTAAAAATACAAAAATGAACCAGGTGTGGTGATACCTGCCTGTGGTCCCAGCTACTCAGGAGACTGAGGCACGAGCATTACTTGAACCTGGGAAGTGGAGGTTGCAGTGAGCCAAGATCGTGCCTCTGCATTCCAGCCTAGGTGACAGAGTGAGACGGTATTAAAAAAAAAAAAAAGAAAAGAAAAAAGAAGGGTATTTGTTCTAGTTTCAAGATAGAATTCTAAAACATAAGGTGGATAGTGGCTGCCTGCAGATTGTGATTTATAATGGTTCATGTGCTGTGCTGCTACAGAGCCGGCAAATAGTCCAGAGGTCTTAGTATTCTTTCTGTTACCCTCTCTATTATATATTTACACTGTATTTATTGGAATTGACTGATTTTAAACGTCTTTGCTATGGCACACAGTGTTTTTGTAACCTGTGAGCTTCTTGTGTAAAGCAGAAAATAATCTGTAATAGAGCAGATAGCTCATTGAAAGCCTGTGGCTAAGGCATAACTTTGCAAGTGTTCTCCTTGAAGGGCCCACTCATCATATTTGCTTTGTAATCCCTGCACTTCGAGAGGTTGGGGTGAGCAGATCACTTAAGGTCAGGAGTTCAAGACCAGCCTGGCCAACATGGTGAAACTCCATCTCTACTAAAAATACAAAAATTAGCCAGGCGTGGTGACACCTTCCTGTGGTCCCAGCTACAGAGGAGACAGACTGGAATAAGGAAGAGGCCACTGTCCAATTTAGAGGCGTGATATTCTCCTGATATTAGGGCAGAATCTGAGAAAACATTGACTGGGCTCATACATAGAGTCCCGTCCTATTGTCTCCAAACTGTGACTTTGTCTGCATGGTAAAGTTCTTCCATGAAAGATCTCAAAAGAGAAGTTAATGTTCCGTAGAAGGTACTTCAGTCATCAGTGTCTGCACTGGGTGTTAGTATTGCTTCTTCTAGGGTGCTTTGATTATGTAATAGTATTTTTTAAGTGGGGGACATGCTTAAAATTTGAGAGGGAAAAACATTAAAGAGTTTTTTTTTTTTTAAATCAGCCCACTCATATTAAACATCAGCTAAAAAATCGACAAAATATGTTGTTATCCCTCAAATTTTTGTTCCAATACCAAAATGTCTCCTCTGTTGAACAGCATCACTGGTATAAAACCATGGGCCAGGATGGCCGTAAGAGGGAGGCCCAGTTGTGAAAAGGACATTAGCACAAGGCCTAATTTTGAGATTAGCAAATTTGAGATTAATTAGGAAATTAGGACAAGGTCTAATTTTGAGATTAGCAGATTGTTCTCTGCTCTCATTCACTTTGAATTCGTTTTGATTCCTCGAGTGAGAGAACTCCACTCTCAGTGATTTGGCCTTGGAGATATTGGCCAAGCTTCACTAAGCAGGAAATCATTTCTTGGTTGGAGTGCTTTTGAAACTTAACTGAGGAAACTGAATTCCAAAAATATCTAAGCAAAGTAAATGCTAGCAGCTTTAAACATTTTCCTAAAAATCAGGCAGAAAGCTCTAAAAAAAAAAAAAAAAAAAAGNCTCATAGGAAATATTTTTAAATAAAGTTTCTAGGAAGATTTTGTGAAGACTATTCTTTACCTGATGTAATTTATGAAAGCTTATAAAGTTTAAACATTCTTCTAAAATCTTTAAAGTGCTAATTTGTATTATATTTACTTAAAGAATATTTATAGCTATACAGTGAAAAGAAAGTCTTCCTCAGAATTCTGTCCTTTAGTTTTATGGTTCATGTTCCAGGATAAGTCTCTGTGTTCTATATACTTTAGAATGAGAGAGAGATAAAACAAAACCAGGCAAACACAAAAGATTCTACTCCCCTCAACCCCCTCCAAAAAACCCCAGGAAGAAATCACCATCAGTGATGAAAGAACAGCACTATGACTTGTCCCTTTCAGCACGTAGATTTGTAAAATAGTTTCACATTATTAAACAATAGCAGTAGTTTGTCATGAAACCTAAATTCTTAGTAGAAAAGAGCATCAAAAAAGCTAATCCAGACTTGAAGATAGACTGTTGATATTTTCTTCCCCACAGGTATTTTAGGGCATTAGGAAACATAAATAGTGAGAGGCTGGGAGCCAGGAGAGCGTTGAGTCCCTATGCTCAGTCTGACTCATGTTTATTGAGAGCCTGGCCTGTGTAAGGCAGTATTTAGATATTTGCAATTCGGAGATGATGGGAGATGCTTAGGTCTGAAGAGACTTTATTTCCTTTTTGGTAAATCAAACATAACTTATTGATGGAGAACAAATAAGTGGCAAAACCAACCAACCACCCAACAGACAATGAGACAATGAAATAAAACAGAAAAAGGAAATGTTCAGGCAGTCAGTAGTCCCAAATTAAGAAAGCGAGGAATCAAGTGTCAGCACCATTGGTTGTAACCTTTACATCTCTAGGTAACTTCAATGCATCAACTCAACTGAGCTGAATTAAATGCTGTGCCTTTTTTCTCTCTATTTCTTAGGAGTATCTGTATAAACCTGTCAGGAAATAAGGGCATTGGCAATAAGAGACTTTCTTTGAGTCAAATACTATTTTTGTTGTTGTTGTTGTTGTTGTTGTTGTTGTTTTCTTTTTTGAGACGGAGTCTCGCTCTGCCGCCCAAGCTGGAGTGCAGTGGCCGGATCTCAGCTCACTGCAAGCTCCGCCTCCCGGGTTCACGCCATTCTCCTGCCTCAGCCTCCCGAGTAGCTGGGACTACAGGCGCCCGCCACCTCGCCCGGCTAGTTTTTTGTACTTTTAGTAGAGACGGGGTTTCACTGTGTTAGCCAGGATGGTCTCGATCTCCTGACCTTGTGATCCGCCCGCCTCAGCCTCCCAAAGTGCTGGGATTACAGGCTTGAGCCACCGCGCCCGGCCGTTTGTTTGTTTGTTTTTTGTTTTTTTGTTTTTTTTTTTTGAGACGGAGTCTCGCTCTGTCACCCAAGCTGGAGTGCACTGGCCGGATCTCAGCTCACTGCAAGCTCCGCCTTCCGGGTTCACGCCATTCTCCTGCCTCAGCCTCCCGAGTAGCTGGGACTACAGGCGCCCGCCACCTCGCCCGGCTAGTTTTTTGTATTTTTTAGTAGAGACGGGGTTTCACCGTGTTAGCCAGGATGGTCTCGATTTCCTGACCTTGTGATCGCCCGCCTCGGCCTCCGAAAGTGCTGGGATTACAGGCTTGAGCCACCGCGCCCGGCCGTTTGTTTGTTTTTGAGACAAATTCTTGTTCTGTTGCACAGGCTGGACGGCTGTGGTATGTTCATGGCTCACTGCAGCCTCTATCTCCTGGGCTTAAGTGATACTCCTACCCAGTGTTTTTGTAGAGATGAGGTCTTGCTATGTTGCCTGGGCTAGTCCCAAATTCCCTGCCCTAAGTGTTTCTCTCGCTTTGGGTGTTGGAATTACAGGCATGAGCCACCAGGCCTGTCCTCACATACTAATTTTTAAAAGTTTAATAAAAAGGGCACTACTGGCTGAGTGTTGTGGCTCACGCCTGTAATCCCAGCACTTTGGGAGGCCAAGGCAGGTGGATCGCTTGAGCCCAGGAGTTCAAGACCAGCCTGGACAACATGGCAAGACCTCACCTCTACTAAAAATACAGATATTAGCTGGACATGGTGGCATGTGCCTGTGGTCCCAGCAACTCAGGAGGCCAAGGTGGGAGGATTGATTGAGGCCAGTAGGTCAAGGCTGCAGTGAGCCAAGATCATGCCACTGCACTCCAGCCTGGGTGCTAGGTGACAGAGCAAGACCTGTCTCAAAAAAAAAAAAAAAAAAGGTAAAAGATAAAAGGGTACTACTATTTTCAGATAATGTGATTCTAGGAGTTTGAGACCAGCCTGGCCAACATGGTGAAACTCCGTCTCTACTAAAAATACAAAAAGTAGCTGGCCGTGGTGGTGGGTGCCAGTAGTCCCAGCTGCATGGGAGGCTGAGGCAGGAGAATGGCTTGAACCTGGGAGGCGGAGGTTCCGATGGGAAGCGGAAGGTTGCAGGAGCTGAGAGTGTGCCACGGACTCCAGCCTGAGGTGACAAAGCGAGGGACTCAGTCTCAAAAAAAAAAACAATCATAATATACATAATTAATACACTATAACTATATATATATATAAATATATTGATTTTTGGTTATAAAAGAAAATGGTCTGACTGGAAGTGATGAAGATTTTCGGGCTCATTGGAGGGATACCCTTTCTGTGGTTACATGATAAAGCCAGAGTGTTACAATTTTGTCTTTAGAACAGGCACTGAGAGATGGTAAGAGTTTTTTTTGTTTTTTTTCCCTCATAGACAATAGCCCACCGATCAAGAAAGTCATTAGTTGAGCCCTATTTACCTTTTTAAAGAGTTCTAAAAGCAGGGACCTTTTCTGTATGTTGTAGTTCAAATTTGTAAGATAGAAAAGTGACTTTTAATCCCCAGTCAAATGTGAACATCTTCATTAGAGAAATAGAATGTAACTCTTTGTGCCTGTGTTTTTTTTTGCTAGCCCCGTTAAAAGATAGTTATGGCCCTATATTCGAAAATCAATTGTTTACAAATACACTAACTCTTTGAACCAAGTACAAGAGATCAAGCAGATTTCAACCGCTTGCGAACACTTGCAACTTGTGAGTTCCCAATGTCTCTCACTACTTATTTGAGTTTTGCAATTAATGCATTCAATCCCTTCTACAAGATCTTTCCTCTGTCATTTCCTTTTTCCAGTTTAGCATGTGTCTACCCAACATGCCATGTTGCGTTATTTTGAACTTCAGTTCAGACGTACACCTTGAGCACTGCAGCCTATCCAGGTGCGAGGTAGAAGAGGTGCGTTAATAACTGTTTTGAGTTCATAGAATTTAACATGGATGGCTATGTATGTCGTTAGTATTAAGCGGGAGTGCTTCCGGGCTGACTATAATTTTTTCAATGATCTTTTTCCTTAACCACGTGAGTTGGCACGATAGTTACAAAGCCGGCGTGCGCCTGTATAGAGCCCACCATCCAGAAAGCAAAATCATTAATCATGTCTTCTACAGATAATAAGCATTTTTTTAGAACCCGGAGACTCACCCAGCTACGACGCCTGTGACCACTCTCTAACACAAAATTGTGTTATATGAAAACCTTAGATAACATTCCTGGGACCGTGGGACGACTGCCCCAATCAAACACCGAGCCCACCCGCCCCGCTCAACAAAGGGTGAAGAGAACTTTCTGTAGAAGCTTAAGACATAAATCATCCAACAATGCTTCCTCCCGTCGAGGCGGGCCGCGGGGTGAGACAAATCAAAGCACTGTAATCCCAGCACTTGTGGCAAGAGGCCCGAGATGGCGGATACACCGAGCTCAGGAGTTCGAGACCATCCTGGCTCCTCACACACCGGTGACAACCCGTCTCTACTAAAACTACCAAAAAACTACGCCCCGGCCGAACCCCCCGGCCTGCAGGCCCTGCTCAGCTCCCAAGCCCTGCTCGCGCGAGGCTGCGCAGAGAGAACTGCGTAACCCCGCGCGAGCGCAGCCTTGCGAGTGAGCGAGACTCCGCGCCCACTGCACCTCCCAGCCCTGGGCGACCAGAGCGCCACTCCGTCTCAAATAAAAAACCAACCAACAAAAAAAAAAAAACAAAAAAACAACAAACAAAGTTTCCCTCGTAATACGAGATGCCAATAATTTAATTATTTTCCACCATATTAGTTTCTTTTCTTGGAGAGAAAGATATTAATTATATTGTTGATTCTTACATTATGATTGGGCTGTACAAAGTCTGAGCTAGTAATTCTCTAACCCTCAAATGCCATAGAAATTAAAGTTGAAAGTTGTTAAATTTTATGGGTTGTGGCACATCTTGAAGGTTAAGAGATGATGTTTGCCTTCTGTATATGTTAACATTGTCTCTGTGGTTACCTTATTTTTTTAATCTCTTTCCAGTCATACAGTTTGTCAAGAAAGAAAATAGTGCACTACACCTGTTTTGACCAACGGAAAAGAGCAAATGCAGCATTTTTGATAGGTGCCTATGCAGTAAGTACCTTCTTCATGATTATTTTCTATAATCAGGCCAGTGAAATGCTAACACTGTCAAAGAAAATCCATACCAGTTTTTTAGTGGGATTGACAGATGGTGGAGATTATTAGCAGTTTGGGAATTGATCTGTAGTGGGAAGTATGGACTAGCAGTGGTGGGATGTTTACTCTTTGGATTTTATTTTCTACTGGTTAATGAGAGAATCATGGAACTGTAATATGTAGCTTGAATTCCACAGTTATATAGGTGTTTTAATAAAAAGAATACCTACCAAGGACATTTCTAGGAAAAAATAATATGTGTGTGTACATGTATGTTTAAATGAATGAAGTATGGTATTATGAAGATTTTAAAAGACTGTTGAAGTGTTCATTTTTTGGGAGAAGAGGAAATCCTGGATTGCACAGGGGAGGACTGTTATTATTTTTATCAATCCATTCATTCATTTATACAATTGTTTGCAGTAGGCAAACAATATAAATCCTGCATATATTATAGCTTCCCTAATAACTACGTAAGACTTCACCCAAACTAATTTCAATTAGAAATTTTGTTCTCCGCAGTCACTAACATGTCAGTATGAATTCCACATGACCATGCTATGGAGTTTTAGAATGGTGATTCTGGAATTTTCTATATATGCTGTGATTGAGCAAAAGCTTAGAAAGCGGAAACCATCAGGGCTAAAACACACTTGCAGGGATATGTGTGATAACCAGTTGGGAATATGCTTGTTTAAAGGCAGGGAGCAGAGAGGTGTCATTTCCCCTCATCCTTGGGGAGGGCTTGTGCTCCTCTGAAGCCATGGAAGCAACCCTGCTGAGTGACTTTTCAAGGGCCTCATTCTAAGGACCTTGGGAAGAGGGCGCCAGTTGCTATACCTCAAACTCTGCCCCGTCAACCCAAAAGCTCTCGGGGGAAAAAGCCCAGCAGTATCGCTGGAAAAGTTGTCGGCTGTTGCAGGGTGCAGGCCGAGAAGAGTGGCAGGCTGTCAGCCAGGCTGCGGGCTGGGGCCTTGCTTCTAGCACTGAGGTGCCCAGCCCTGCCCACTTTTTGTCCCTTGATGTGGCTGCAGTAAAGCCTTGGGCTACCCCTTGTGGCTGCATCTTTCTTGCTCTGTAGATAGCATGGTATAGCACAAGGAATAGTGGCAAAGAGTCAGAAAAACATGTTTTTCATCTCAAAGGGCTCTGTGATGATGCACTTTATCTCTCTCAGCTTTATTTTGTTTCCTTATCCACAAAATGAGAGGGTTGGATGTAATGACCCCTACATTTTCTTTCAATTCTTAGGATACTCAGATTATTTGTAGTGCCAACCAGGCTATTACTTTTATTTTAAGTGCATACATGAAAAGCTGGCAGTTAGCATGAAGGTTCAGTGAAGTTCTGGTAAGCTGAATGTTTTTTTACCTTACATTGATAATGACTACTCATTTGAAGTTGATGATTGACACCGTGATTGAAACATGGAAAGAGACTGTACTAATTTCTGGATTCAAGCCCTGTAAACAAATATGTTTTTCCTGCAGGGTTTTGTGATGCTTTGTAAGCATGTTATTTGTGAATCCTTTCTCATAAAGGATTGCCATCAGGAAGAGGTCATTTGCCACTCTTCTCATGTCTTTCTTTCTTTTTTTTTTTTTGTGAGGACCAAATGATTTTTATTCATATACATCTTGTTTATCTACCCAAAGTGTTCAGAACAGTGTTCAGCACATATGAAGTTTGATATAACAGTTATCTATGATGATGATGGTAATGATGACTCTGTATGGTCACTGTGTTTCTGAAGTCTTGTTTGGTAATCAAGAATGTGTTTAGAACTATCTCTTTATTAGACAAGGTCATAAACCAAAAGTTCCAACTTCCTGTACATGTTGAAAGCTTTGAATAAAGATCCTTGGACACAAAACATGACCCACATGGCTCAAAATTAATTCTGTGACATAATATTATTCTAAAGTCATACTTATTTTGAAAGCCTAAAGGTTTTTTTTTTTTTTATGGCTATAAAAATACCACCAAGCTAGACATTTTAATTCTGTTGAGATACACAAACAGAATTACCACAGCAGCCCACACATTCTGTGATTTCTAAACATTTAAACGTCAATGACTTTGGGAAGTTGCTGTTGTCCTTCACAGTTCATTAAAAGTTCAGATGCCTTTTGTGAAAGCCCAACTTTTCTACCCACGAAATTGTCTTTTCAGAAGTCTTGCCGGATGTTTTCTTTGTTTGCCTCTCCATGTTGCTGCTTAATTTGATAGATTTCATTTTCTAGCTGAGCAATAGTCTGTTCAATCTCATAATTCTTACTGACCATGGATATCCAATTAGACTCCATTTCTCTCAATGTAGATCCAGCTGTGAGTTGCATGTTCTTTCTCTGCCAGTTTAAATCTTTAATATGTTTTCTTAACTTCTGAAGTTCTTTCTGTGCATGTTCAGTCATATGAACCAGATTTTCATTGTGTACTTTCCAGGCATTACATCCATGCTGTGACATTAGTTTCAGATTCTTGATTCTAACTGCTTGATGCTCTAACTAGGCCATGGAATTGTTTACACATTCTTGCCATGCAGTAATGCCATTTTTTTGACCAGAGGAAGGGGCTGGAAGTTCATATCGTTTCATACTGAGCAATTCAGTTGGTTGTGAAGCAGCCAGTCTTTCAAATTCGTTTCTCATTATGTCAGTTTCAAAAGCAGAATAATTCGGGACTATCAGGTAGCTCAGGTAGTTCATAGTAGGTTGGTATCTGCAAGTTTCCTTCTCCACCAGCACTGCAGCCGCTTCCTGGACACCAGGGGCTTCATAACCTTGATCAAAATATGGATCAAGTGTTCAATATCGATCAAGCGGTGGCTCACGACTGTAATCTCAGCACTTTGGGAGGCTGAGGCGGGCAGATCGTGAGGTCAAGAGATGGAGACCATCCCGACCAACATGGTGAAACCCTGTTTTTACTAAAAATACAAAAATTAGCTGGGCGTGGTGACACGTGCCTGTAGTCCCAGCTACTTGGGAGGCTGAGGCAGGAGAATCGCTTGAACCCAGGAAGGGGAGGTTGCAGTGAGCTAAGATCACACCGCTGCACTCCAGCCTGGTGACCCAGCGAGACTCCGTCCCAAAAAAGAAAAAAAATAAATACAGCTGTGCATCCACCACAACCTCTCCAGCCACCAAACCCATGCCTGCCATTCTGGGGACCTCAGGTTTGCCCTGCTCTTCTAGTTTCTTTACCCCCTTTTCCCTCCTTTGCATCTTCTCTCTCTTCTTTCCTTATTTATTTATTTATTGAGACTGAGTCTTGCTTTATCCCCCAGGCTACAGTGTAGTGGTGCGATCGTAGACTGGTGTATCCTTAGACTTCTGTGCTCAAGCCATCCTCCTGCCTCAGCCCTCCCTAAAAGGTGGGACTGCAGGTGTGTGCCACCACACCCAGCTAATTTCATTTTATTTTTATAGAGACAGTGCCTTGCTTTGTGGCCCAGACTGGCTTCAGGACTCCTGACCTTAAGTGATCCCCCTGCTCTGGCCTTCCAAAGTGCTGGGATTACAGATGTGAGACACCACACCCAACCTCTTCTTTCCTTTTTAACACCTATTCTTCCTGTTTTGTTTAGTGTGGTTCTTCATTTCAGCAGGGTGCCTCTAGAACTTTGAAAGGATTATAATAGATGTGTTGAGCTTGTGATAAAATACTCTGTGATAAAAATATGTCTTCTAATGCAGAAGTTTCCACCACTTTAAAGCAACCAAAAGTGGAAAAAGCAGTTCTAGCATGGTGGAAGAAGTGCTGAGTCCAGCATGAGCTCGTCTTACACACTAGTTACAGTCTTGAGGAGCAGTGTGAAGTGATTATTCTTGAACTGGTCATGTCCCAGTTGATTTTTCTCATTTTGGAACTGTATTCCCCAGAAGGCTTTTTGACACAAACCGTTAATACAAATGGAACTAAAAATTGGCAGTGGATCCTTAAAGATAATTTTATGCCTTTCTTTTATTGTCTGTATGTATTTAGTTGTTGACAGTCTTGTAAGAAGATAGTCAATACTATGCATTATAAATATATCTCAGTTAAATTTTACATATATTAAATGTTGCTAGTTTGATAAGTGTCCGTTTTCTGGGGAATCTTCTCTGGATACAAAAGACCTTTACCTTCGGAGCAGCCATGTGACTTACATGAGGCAAGCTAGGTAGGTAGGTATATTTTATCAGACAGAAGTACTTAACAGTGCAGGTGTTCCTGTTCTTAAAATGTGGAATCAGCCCTCTCTTAAGGGGCATTGACTAATAAAAATATTTTGTACTAAGACAAACCTTTTTCTCAAAGCCTTAGTTTTCTCTTTTGTAAAATTTGGATAATACCTGAGTTTCCTTATCTGCTTCACAGGATTATTGTAAAGATCAAATATTCAACTCCCTGTTTGATAGCTCTGTATTATACGTCTAAATACCTCAAATTTATTGTGACAAAACTTCTGTTTGTATTCCTTCTCTCCCTAAATGTATTTATTTCCCAAGTCATTCCCTTTTTAGTAACTGGACTACCGTCAGTGCCTTGCTAAATCAAAAGACAGTAGTCATTTTGATTTCTTTTGTTCGCTGATCCCAAATTATACTTATTCGTAAGTTTGGTCAGCTCTACCTCTAAAACATATTGAATCAGAATACATCTTTCCATCTCTGTTGTTATCACCTAGCCCAAGCCACTATCATTGTTCACCTGAATTATGACCACAACTTTATATGTTGTCTCTTTTTATATTCTTGCTTCCCATTGATTTAGTTGCCATACAGCTGTCAGAGTAATCTTTCAAAATTGTAAATTAGATCACGTCATTACCCTGTTTCAAATCTGTGATTGCTCACTGATCTTGGCATAAAATTTATCCTTACCAATGCCATTAAGATCCTTTCTGATCTGACCTTCTCTACCTCTGTGGTCTCCTTGCTCAAGATGCTCCCCTCGTGCTGGCCTTTTAACTGAAATTCCATTCTTGTTCCTACCAAAGAGCCTTGATATTTCTGTTCTATCTGGAATGTTCTTACTTCAGACCTCTGCATGCCTGGCTCTCTCTAATGTTACCTTCTCAGAGAGATTTTCAATTTCTACCCTTTTACCTCCACCCCTAGTCATTCTTTAGACCTTTGCTGCTTTGTTTTCTTTACAGCATGCTACTGTTTGAAATTACTTTGTTTGTTTATGCATTTACTTGCTTATTATCTCTTTCCCAGACTAGAGGGTAAGGACTTTATCTGTTTTGTTCGTTGCTGTGTGTGGAGGGTGATAAAATATTTAACAAGGGGTTAGGCTGGGCATTCACCCATTGAGTTGGAAGTTGGAACAGGGTCCTGGAGGCTTCTTGCTTTGCTGAATCATGGGGAAGTCTAGGACTTAGGGGTTGGGGATGGATCCCAGCGAAGAGACTAGGACGGCCTTTGTGGAGTGGAGTGGTGTGTTGTGGGCTGCAGCTGTTTACTGACTGCTATAGAACTGTTTCAGTATTTGAACACTATCAATTTAGAGCTGTGCCTAGTACATAATGGGTGCTCTGTAAGTATCTTTTGAGTGAATGAATAATGGGATGACAAAACATGGAAGAAAGAAGGTAATATATGGGAAACTCCTGAAAATAATGAAGTTGGACATAAGGTATAAAGTGGTGTCTTCCCCTTTATCAGAATATTTGTAGTCATGACTGAGCCAACTTTGGTCTTTAAAGATGCAGGATCAAAGTAAAGATCATAGATCAAGGGTAGTAACCAGTATACAAAATTACATCACTACCTAGCCTTTTTTTAAAAAAATAAACTTGTATTTTCCCAATTTTTTTTTGTGGTAAAATACATGTAACATGAAACTTGCTGTCTTACCCATTTTAAAATGTACAGCTCAGTGGTATTAACTACTTTCCAATTGTTGTGCCACCAGCACCATGGCTTACTTTTGAGTGTGCCATCTTGTGGCACTTGTGGTTTCTCTTGTTAGATAATGACGTCAGGTATTTCACAGCTTTTGTGTTTCTATTTCCTTATATCTATGTGGGGAGACTTTTATGCTTTCTTTCACAGAGCTGTCATAAGGATCAAAAAGGAGATAAAATGTAGACCAAGTTTGTTCAACCTGCAGCTGGCTTTGAATGTGGCCTAACACAAATTTGTAAACTTTCTTAAAACATTATGAGATTTTTTTTTTTTTTT
>NW_016829908.1:689245-740513 GCF_001698545.2 Rhinopithecus bieti
GGCCTCGGACCTGCGCAGGATTTTTGGCCAAGGGAGGTAAAGAGGAGACAAGGGCACTTACCCCAGAGAGGCCGTGAGAGTGAGGGAAGCGGGTCTCAGGTCCTGGTCCGTCTGCGGCGTGGGAGCAGGAGGAGGTTCCTCAACCCTTAGAGGCCTGAGGAGGGGTCTCCTCCCGGGTCTTCGGCACCAACTGATTTGTTTTTCTAAAGACCAGCCGAGCGGGCACAAAAGAACCAGCGAGTAGGCAAGGGTAGGAGCAAAACTGCAAATTTATTTTTGGTCACTTAAGGTGTGGGGAAGAGGTCTGTCGGCCTCCAGCAAAGAAGGCCGACCGAGTCCCCCGGTGGGGCTCTCGGACGGAGTTCCTGCAGTCCCGACATCCCGATAGGAGTGGAGGACTGAGGAAGGCTGCCGAGATTTTTTTTTTTTTAAGCTCACCAGCTATCCTTAGTGTTAGTGTATTTTATGTGTGGCCCAAGACAATTCTTCTTCCAGTATGGCCCAGGGAAGCTAAGTGATTAGACACCCTGATATAGACCATCATATTAAGTGATCTTAAAGCCAGGGTTGCTGGAATGATGTGGCCACTGGAGACCACAGTGACACTTAGCAGATGATAGGCACCCATTTTAGGGATGTCTGTACTAGTGAAGCCTCTCTTCACCTCCTACATTGTGACATTGTGCTCCTTGAGATGGAGGGCTTAGATTTAAGAAGAGACCAGCTTTGTCAGAAAGGTATTTGCCTTCCAGGGCAACACTCAGTGCAGTTTTGAAGTTAGGATGTTTAGATCATCGTAGCATCTAAGACACTCTGATATGAGTTTGAAAAAGATGGCTTTTAAAAATTATGAGTATGAATTAATTAGGTTCTTGCCATGTGCTTAAAGACCAAGTCTTCCTTAGTACCTGTGTTACTATATTGTTTTCAGTTTTGCAGGCCTATGGCAAGAAGGTCAAGGAGAATTTGGATCAGGTCACCGTAACTGAAGAATTGGAAAATAATGTGTATGAGAAGAAGTTAAAATAAGTTTAGCTTAGAAAATTAAGTTCAGAGTTAAAGAAATACAATTTTTTTTTCTATTATGTGGAGGATGCTAAACAGAGGTGATAACCACATTGTATACTTTCCTTACCTACTTGTTAAGTCTTTGCATTGCTAAATTAGAGGTCTACATTGTGGATTAACTGAGACCAGCCTGAACCAGATGTCATGTCTGAATTGGGGATAACAAGCCTGAGGTTTTTAGACTGTCTAACTATGTCTGTGTTGGCTATTTATTTTGTAGACTACACTTAAGGCCTAAGTAGTTATGCTCTACTCCTAAGTCTGTGACTAATTGCAAAGAAGCCATTCTCCATCTGGTGTAGTGGTTGTAAGCAATGACTTTAACATAGCCACAGGCTCACTGGGCTTTGAATCCAATTATTAGTTGTATGCCCTGAGCAAGTTAATTTATCCAAACTGCTGTTTTTTTCATCTTTAAAATAGGCATAATAATACCCTATTTTACTTGCGGTGAGGACTGAAGGAGGTCATTTATATAAAGGTGTCATCGGTGCGGTGTCTGACATTGTATGCACTTAGGAATGTCTGGTGGCCCTGGGCAGGGAAGCTATGTGACCTTCCGCAAAGTTTTCTGACCCAATCTCCTACTTCTTATCACTCACTTTTGTGCGTAGACCCTTTAGGCTACCTCCCTGAAGATCTGATGGCTACTTCCCCACTTTCTGTCTGCTCATCTTCCTCTTGTCCATCACATTTTTCACTTAAACACTTCCTTGGCTCAGTAACAACACTCATATGGTTGTTAATCTGATTATTGCTTAGTATAATTCACTGGAAAGTATGAGTATATTTCTCTCCAAGGATGTTATTTTAAGGGAATAGTCTGTTTAAACCAAATGAATTTGTGAGATCTGTAGTCAGGTGTTCATTAGTTCAGTAAATCTTTGTTTAGCTACTATGAGCCCGGCCTAGCACTATGGTAGGCTCTAGGGAATAAAATATATATAAATATATAAACAATGCCTAGCTTAAAATGTGGGACAGATGAGAGATAAACAGTTGTTTAAAGTGGGCAATAGGTATAATTGGGTAAATATGAATTTATCTAACAAATTTTTTTGAGGCGTTTTCATGTAACAGGCCTTGTTCCCAGAGTTGAGGATACTAAAGTTGGTGTGGGTGTGGAGGGCTGGGTTCAGACCTGGAGAGAGGGGAGGTTCCAAGATGGTCAATCCCAGCAGGCCAAGTTGCTGAGGAACCATTGGACAGGGAGAATAGCGTGACGGTGAGGTTGCTTTTTCTGGTGGTAGGGGAGTGAAGGGAGGCTGGAAGAAAACTAGTTATTTAAAATTTTTAATTTAATTTAATTTTAAATGTCCATTGTGAAAAGGGCATAATCTAATGAGAAGATGGGGTCTTTTTTTCCTTACAATTAAAAAAAAACTTTAAAAGTGGAGTAACCACATTGTAGAAGAAATGTGGAAAAATTCTCTTGCAGTTCTAAACCTGAACTATTTATTAGGTGTGATTGCCGTGTAGTTTTTTGAGCCTTTTGAAATTTAGCTTATGTATGTTTTGCCATTTTGCTACTCAGGTGACCAAATAATATTTCATTTAGAGAGAATACTATTTAACATTTTAGATTTCTTCCAAAATTTTTTATAATGTGACAGACCTCTTTCTATATTGTGTTTCTTTTTGTGGATTATTGTCTTCAGATTGCCAGAAGTGGGGTAAATAATTTTAAATTTCAGAGTTTTAAGACTCTTGGAGCATATTGCTATACTTAAGCCAGTATATACTCCAATTTCAATATAATCTTTTTTTTTTTTTTTGTGAAATCGGAGTTAGCTCTGTTCGCCAGGGCTGGAGTTTGCCAGTTGGCCGGATCTGTCAGCTCACTGCAAGCTTCTTGCCTTTCCCGGTTTACCCCATTCTCTCCCTCAGCCTCCCCAAGTAGCTGGGTACAGGCGCCCGCCAAACCTCGCCCGGCTAGTTTTGTAATTTTTTAGTAAGAGAACGGGGTTTTTCGCCGTTGTTAGCTAGGTGGTGTCTCGATCTTCCTGACCCGGGACACCCGTCTCGGGCCTCCAAAGTGCTGGATTACAGGCTTGAAGCCACCGCGCCCGGCCTTCCAATTTCATATAATCTTTGCAGTGGGTAATGAAACATTACAGTTTTAGAAAATTTAATTGTGAAAAAAATGCTTACCTCATTGTTTGGTATCCATTTTTTTTGTTAATAATGAGTTGATTATTCTTCATGTTTTCTTTATAGATTTATTAACTTTTGAAAACTTTGTGTTTTAAATTTGTTTCCTATATTTAGACCATTTAAAAGTGGAAAAGTGCTATTAGCCTCCATTAAAAAATAAGTTAGCCAGGTGCAGTGGTGAGAGCCTGTAGACCCAACTACCTGGAGGCTGAGGCTGGAGGATTGCTTGAGGCCAGGAGTTTGAGGTTGCAGTGAGCTATGATCACACCACTGCACTCCAGCCCACACCCTGACTCAAAAAAAAAAAAAAAAAAAGATGAAGTCATTTTATCTGTGTTTAATTTGTTTCAATAGATACAGACTACTAGAAATCATGCCCATCAGTCCAGGTTTCTGTAAAAACTAAGGAAGTCCATAGACCTTTCCTGCTGTTACTCCTTAGAATGTCAGAATGCTTTATTAAGTACTTCTGTATACCTGAATATAAATGTGCTTAGTTGGAACTGCTGGTAATGGACCTATTGATTTTTGAACATTAAGCTGTCTGCTGAATATACAGAATTTTTTTTTTTTTTTTTTGAGACGGAGTCTCGCTCTGTGGCCCGGGCTGGAGTGCAGTGGCCGGATCTCAGCTCACTGCAAGCTCCGCCTCCCGGGTTCACGCCATTCTCCTGCCTCAGCCTCCCGAGTAGCTGGGACTACAGGCGCCCGCCACCTCGCCCGGCTGAATATACAGAAATTTTAACAGAACAGTATTATTTAAAAGTGGTTAGAGTGTGTGTGTTTATGTCATGGGACACTGATATACCCAGACAATTAACTGTGATTTTGTTTTTATTGTTCGGACCAAGTATATTATTTTGCTTATCCTTTAACTCACAATTCTGTAAATTCTGATTTCAGAACTGTTTTACATTGACATTAAAAAACTGTAGATTAAACAAATGTCATTTAAAATATAGGTAAAATTATCAAAAAAGTTGGTTCAAAATAATAAAAGCATTTACTTTAAATATTTATTAATCCAATAATATATTAGATGTCACCTACTAGTGTTCTGTCATCCTTGTCTGTGGCTTCTTGGTAAATCTAACGATAGTGTTTGCTTCTGCTTATAGAAGTTAGTGGAGAGGAAGGGAGGGGAGGCACAGGCTGGGCCTGGGCAATTTCCTGTTTGCAGTTTCTTCCTTTTATAGTTTGATAGGCAACTATTTTGTGATATTGCCTATAAGTGGGCCAGACAGTCTTTTATCTTTGTAGGCTTGTATTTTTGGTGGCTTTGAAACAGATCACGCTCCTTAAAATCATACAGCATTTTCAATTTCAGACTCTTTGAGATTGGACATTCTGTGAGCCTTCTGCGTATGGGTAGAGCAGTGTCACCTCTTACTCAACTTTTCTTGCTTGTTTCATTTAGCTGTGGGTGAGGAAAATTAGCTGTTTGCTTTTCATTAGTGGAAGAATTGTCAAGTTAAGGTGCATCAGTTTTTTCAGTTTTTTTTCCTTTTTTCTTTTGGCATCCTGATAATAAACTTCCTTTGTATTGTAAATAAGCTCTCAAATTTATATACACATACACAGCTGCACACACAGGCATACATACTCACTGCGTTTAGTACTATATATTTAGTAATGATGCCATGTGTATGTTTACAGTAATTTACTCACAAATTTCTGAATCTTATCAGTAGCGTTGGAATAACATCATATGCTTTCTATGTGAGGAAGCTAACATCCATTTGTTTCGTTTTAGGTTGGTGCAAAAGTAATTGCGGTTCTTGCTATTTCAATAGTATATACTGAATTAAGGGGATGTACTTTTTTAGCACTTGAAATTATTTATTTACCAGTTTATTATCTCTCCCTTTAAGGGAAAGGACTTTGTCTTGTTTTCCACAATAGCCCCAGCATCTAGAACAATGTCTGACACATCCTAAGTGTTTAATACGTGTTTGTGAAATGAATGCCTATTTAATTGACCAATAAATCTTAGTGGTTGACTTCCACAGTTTTGTGGAAATTTAATATGGAGTAATTTAAAACCTGTGATGTGCTTAAAGGTAAATTTTTAAGTCGGTACTAATTATAAAATAACGACAAAATCAGTGTTGCGAAGCATTAACTAATTCTCTTAAAGTTACTGAGTAAAACAAAGTGTGTTATATAGAACTGAAATGGGCTTTAATACTGTACATACAAACATTTGAAATTAATATTGTGGATGGTAATGTTAATTTTACCCTCAGCATTATTTCTGTTTTTCTCAATAGGTGAAACTACTTATTTATACATATAAGTATTTGCTACTAAATGACAACGATTTTTTTTTTAACAGCCATCCTTCCAGTCTCAGGATAATTTCCAGTTAAGAATTAATTCATGGGGCCAGGCGTGGTGGCTCATGCCTGTAATCCCAGCATTTTGGGAGGCCAAGGTGGGTGGATCACCTGAGGTTGGGAGTTCGAGACCAGCCTGACCAACATGGGGAAACCCTGTCTCTGCTAAAAATACAAAATTAGCTGGGCATGGCGGCACATGCCTGTAATCCCAGCTACTCGGGAGGCTGAGGCAGGAGAGTCACTTGAACCCAGGAGGTAGAGGTTGCAGTGAGCTGAGATCATGCCATTGCACTCTCTGAGCAACAAGAGCAAAACATAAAAAAAAAAAAGAAGTAATTCATATGCTTGAAAGAGGAATACTAGAAAACTTTTAATTAGAGTTGGATCTTGAAAATTTTTAGCTACATGCATTCATTATGAAAAAAAAAAAAATCGGAAAGGAGGTACTCAAAGCCTTGAAGACATTATCCATTATCAGAGTGTGACTTGAAATTGTTTGCCATGCCTGATACGAGAGCATGTTCTGTACATGTCTACCTAGGCTTCACCTGGCATTTACCCGAGTGAGGACTATCAATGTTCCATTTCATACAAATGTCTGAACAGAGCAGGCTCACATTTATACGTATCCCCCATGCAGAGAGAGCTACAGGCTTCTAATCAATGAGATGTTTACCAGAATATATACAGAAACTGAAGGTAATTCTTTTAATTTTTATGAAAAATGAGGTTATTTGGCTGCCTGGTAATTGCAGAATGGTAAAATTCGATATTGAATGTATTTGATTGTGTTTACCATTTTCTTTTAGTTTTAAAAATAAACATCTTAATTAGAAAAAAAGACCCACTTTTGCAAGACTGGTGAAGTATCTCCACAGAACACTCACTAGGAAGAACCCTTCTGCAGTCCTGCTTTGTCATATTTCAGAGAATCTGAACCCAGAGAGGTCGAGTACCTTGTCCAAGATCAAACCCAGCTAATGGAGAAGGACTAGAACCCAGATCCCTAAGTTTCTAGCTGAGAGCTTTACCCAGTCATACAGCATGTCACTGAGCACTGCTAGTCTTGGTATAATATACTACATCTAAACCATAATAGTCTGCAAAAAGATTAGAAGCAATATGCAGTGTGGAAGAGTAGAATTTTCTATTTAGAAAGCAGTGTTGTAGTGTTTCAAATACACTAGTCATACATTTTCCAGGTAGCTTCTGAGCTTTGATTCTGGCTATTGGGGCTAACACTCCCAAAACTTTCATGTACCAATCAGGTACAATGGCGGTTGTTCTCATGTTTACTTTGGTGATGTCCATGGATGTGTTGGGGTAGGTCTAAGTGCAAGGAGTGATAGGGGAATAGGAGAAGCAAGGAATGATACAAAGTAAATTGGGCTGGTATCTTAGGACAGAGTTTTCCAAGCTTTATGCACTGTAATTCACCATAAGAAACACATTTTACATTGCAGCTTAGTATGCATGCGCACACACACACACACACACACGCCATTCACATGTATAATTGAAACAAGAGGTTCATGAAATAATTCTTACAAGGTGTAAAGCGTACTGATATTTTATATTCTGTTCTATTTTATTAAAAATATGTCTTTACCCATCAAATTGACTGCACTGCTCACTAATAGATTGTAACCTGCAGACTGCAAAACACAGCCATTGAAGAATCTACTTACTGTGCTGAGATCCAGAAGGTTCTTGAATGTTTTTAGGGCCTTGATTTTGGCATTGAATGAGCAGGTGATTGATTGGTTGCTCTGCATCTAGGCTAGTTTGCAATTAACATGAATGGCCTAAGGAAAACAGAAAGTATTCTGAACTCCTCAAAGACTGCTGTCTCTAAACATCAAGATGTATACCTGTCTCTGGATGATTTTTATTCAGTTGATACTTGATTTGTTTTGGAAATATCTGAGTTTGTTTTAAGCCTTCAAATAATATGATTTATCTTTTCTTATCTCACTTTCATTTGAATCACTGTATTACCCGTAAAGCCCCCTCATACTCCTCCCTTCTTCCTGGTAACCAAAATGTGCATTGATTCAGTTTGGGAGAACCTTGAATGAGAAGCCTGTAGCTAGGTCAATGTTGTGGGCCCTGAGGAGCCAGTGCTGAGCCTCCCTTACTGGGTCTGTCATTTTAGTATCTCATTGGGCTTAGTTTCTAAGTGTGGGCTGAAAAGTTATATAATGTCCCATTCACCTCAAGACATCAAATCTTAAACCTTAGCTTTATAAGAGTTTTCTTGATTGAATAATTTTAATTTATATAAATTTTTATTTCAAGAAATGTTTTCTATTTGATAGAATGAGTAAAATTGTGGCCTTTCCCCTATTTTGGAAAGTGAATTAATTCATTAAAACCCTCTTTATGAGCACTTTCTGAAATTTTAAATAAAAGAAGAGCTAAGTGCTTGCAGTGAGCAGGGATAGTGCCACTGCACTCTAGCCTGGGCAACAGAGCTAGACTCCTTCTCAAAAAAAAAAAAAAAAGGAAAAAAGAAGAGCTAACCGCAATTGCTGTTGAATTTGTTGTGTGTTCAGCTATTTCTAAGACTTTTAGTGCTCAAAATAGGGTTACCATGCTAAAAAACAGACCGTGGCCATGTCAACTACTAGGTGCCCATGTCAGCAGCTCTCTGTCTGTGTGTCTTTCTTAATTTTCTTCCTTGTTGCTCTTCTGCCTTAGCTTTGCTTTTCCTGTGCCTGTCTTCCCAAACCCCCATAACTAATGCTTGTAGGGGCTTTGAATTTTCATTATGGTAATTCAGACTTTTAATTGATGAGGAATTAAAGCCAGGGATGTAGTTAGACAGCAAATTCATGGGTAATAAAACTAAATAGTAGGACTGGGAAAGTGTAACCTCAGCCTCAGAGAAATATTTAGAAGGGCTGCAGTACCTCACAGAATTATTTAATAGGAAGTAATATTTGTGGTTCATAGTTTCAAATTAATGAGCAGACAGACAAGCTTTTCCATGTGAATATACGTACTGTAGGATGAATCAGACAATTCTTTCAAGAGTGGGTGTGCGAGTCATTTAGTGGGCCTGCTGTGGGAAATTTCTTAATTTAAGAAACCATAATTCCCTTCTCTGATAAACCTTTCCTGATGTTTTCTCCCTAGTTTTTCTGCCTACCCCTCACTCACTGCCTCCCAGCTGTTCACTGTCATTTTCTTATTATCTGACTTAGAACATGACTCATTTATAGCTTTTCTTACCTCATTTTGCAGTTAATTGCATATAATATTGATCCACTAGAATGAACTCCTTGTAATTACTTGCTTTGCACACTCGCCCTTGTAAGAATGAGCTTTTTGAGTAAAGGGATAACTCTTACTCATATATTTTTTTCTTCAACTTTTAAGTCCTGGGGTACATGTGCAGGATGTTCAGGTTTGTTACATAGGTAAACGTGTCCCATGGTGGTTTGCTGCACAGACCATCCCATTACCCAGGTATTAAGCCCATCATTCATTAGCTATTCTTCCTGATGCTCTCCCTCCTCCAAGGCACAGTGTGTGTTGTTCTTCTCTATGCATTCATGTGTGTTCTCATCATTTAGCTCCCACTTATAAATGAGAACACGCAGTGTTTGGTTTTCTGTTCCTGTGTTACTTTGCTGTGGAAAATAGCTTCCAACTCCATTCATGTCCCTGCAAAGGACATGATCTCGTTTCTTTTTATAGCTGCATAGTGTGTATATGTACCACATTTTCTTTATCCAGTCTACCATTGATGGGCATTTAGGTTGATTCCATGTCTTTGCTCTTGTGAATAGTGCTGCAGTGAATATACGAGTACATGTATCTTTATAATAGAATGATTTATATTCCTTTGGGTATATATACCCAGTAATGGGATTCTGGGTCAAATGGTATTTCTGCCTCTTGGTCTTTGAGGAATCATCACAGTGTCTTCCACAATGGTTGAACTAATTTACACTCCTGACAACAGTGTAAACATGTCCGTTTTTCTCCACAATCTCACCAGCATCTGTTGTTTTTTGACTTTTTAGTAATAGCCATTCTGACTGGCATGAGATTGTATCTCGTGGTTTTGATTTGCATTTCTCTAACGATCAGTGATGTTGAACTTTTTTTCATATTTTCGTTGGCCACATGAATATCTTCTTTTGAGAAGTGTCTGTTCATGTCCTCTGCTCACTTTTCACTGGGGTTGTTTGTTTTTTTCTTGTAAATTTGTTTAAGTTCCTTGTAGACTCTGGATATTAGACCTTTGTCAGATAGATAGATTGCAAAATTTTTCTCCCATTCTGTAGGTTGTCTGTTTACTCTGATGATAGTTTCTTTTGCTGTGCAGAAGCTCTTTAGTTAATTAGATCAATCCCATTTGTCAATTTTTGCTTTTGTTGCAGTTGTTTTTGGCATTTTCATCATGAAGTCTTTGCCCCTACCTATGTCCTGAATGGTATTACCGATATTTTCTTCTGGGTTTTTATAGTTTTGGGTTTTACATCTGAGTATTTAATCCATCTTGGGTTGATTTTTGTGTAAGGTGTAAGGAAGGGGTCCAGTTTCAATTTTCTGCCTATAGCTAGCCAGCTCTCCCAGCACCATTTATTAAGAAGGCAGTTCTGGCCAGGCTCGTTCACTCATGCCTGTAATCCCAGCATTTTGGGAGGCTGAGGCGGACGGATCACCTGAGGTCAGGAGTTCAAGACTAGCCTGGCCAACATGGTAAAACCCCATCTCTACTAAAAATACAAAAAAAAATTTAATTGGGTGTGGTGGTGGGCACCTGTAATCCTAGCTGCTCAGGAGGCTGAGACAGGAGAATCGCCTGAACCTGGGAGGCGGAGGCTGCACTGAGCTGAGATCATGCCATTAGACTCCAGCCTGGGCAACAAGAGCAAAACTGTGTCTCAAAAAAAAAAAAAAAAAAAAAAAACATAAAAATTAAAAAAAGGCAGTGCTTTCCCCATTGCTTGTTTTTTTCAGGTTTGTTGAAGATCTGATGTTTGTAGGTGGGTGGTCTTATTTCTGAGTTCTCTATTCTCTCCACTGGTCTGTGTGTCTGTTCTTGTATGAGTACCATGTTGTTTTGGTTACCATAGCCTTGTAGTACAGTTTGAAGTCAGGTAATGTGATGCCTCCAGCTTTATTCTTACTGCTTAGGATTACCTTGGCTATTCAGACTCTTTTTTGATTCCACATGAATTTTAAAATAGTTTTTTTTTTTTTTTCTAATTCTGTGAAGAATGTCAATAGCAGTTTAATGGGAATAGCATTGAATCTATAAATGACTTTGGGCAGTATGGCCATTTTCACGATATTGATCCTTCCTGTCCGTGAACATGGACTGTTTCTCTGTTTGTTTGTGTCCTCTTTGATTTCTTTGAGCAGAGGTTTGTAGTTCTCCTTGAAGAGATCCTTCACTTCCCTTTTTAGCTGTATTGCTGGGTATTTTATTCTTGTGTGCTAATTGTGAATGGGACTTTATTCACTATTTGGTTCTCTGCTTACCTGTTGTTGGTGTATAGGAATGCTAGCGATTTTTGCACATTGACTTTGTATCCTGAGACTTTGCGGAAGTTGCTTATCAGCTTAAAAAGCTTTTGGGCTGAGAAGATGGTGTTTTCTAGATATAGGATCATGTAATCTGCAAACAAAGATAATTTGACTTCTTCTCTTCCTATTTGAATACCCTTTATTTCTTTCTCTTGCCTGATTGCCTTGGCCAAAACTTCCAATACTATGTTGAATAGGAGTGGTGTCTTTCTCATATTTGTATCTCCAGTACCTAACATAGTGTCTGTCTGTGCTATTTTAAAAGTTTATGTTTATGTTTATTTTTAAATTGACTTTATAATTGTACATATTTGTGGGGTACATACTGATGTTTTTTAAAAATGTATATGTAATGCATTTACTTAAAAAAAAGTCTTTTATTTTAGGTTCAGGGGTACATGTACAGGTTTGTTGTAGAGGTAAATTTGTGTCATAGGGGTTTGTTGTACAGAATATTTAGTCACCCAGGTACTAAACCTAGTACCCAATAGTTATTTTTTCTGTTCCTCTCCCTCCGCCAGCGTCCATCCCCAAGTTGGCCCAAGTGTTCGTTATTCCCCTCTTTGTGTCCATGTGTTCTTACCTTTTAGCTCCAGCTTATAACTGAGAACATGCAGTATTTAGTTTTCTGTTCCTGTAATAGTTTGCTAAGGATTATGGCCTCCAGCTCCATCCATGTTCCTGTAGAGGACATGATCTTGTTCTTTTTTAATGACTGCATAGTATTCCATGGTATATATGTACCACATTTTAAATATCCATTCTACCATTGATGGGTATTTAGGTTGATTCCATGATTGTGAATAGTGCTGCAGTGAATGTACATGCGCATCTGTCTTTATGACAAAATGATTTATATTCCTTTAGGTATATACTCAGTAATAGGGTTGCTGGGTTGAATGGTATTTCTGTTTTTGGGTCTTTGAGGAATCACCACACTGCTTTCCACAATGGTTGAACTAATTTACACTTCCACTAACAGTGTATAAGTGTTCCCTTTTCTCTGCAACCTTACCAGCATCTGTTATTTTTTTTTGACTTTTTAATAAAAACCACTGTGGTGTGAGATGGTATCTCATTGTGGTTTTGATTTGCATTTCTCTAATGATCAGTGATATTGAGCTCTTTTTCTTACGCTTATTGGTCGCATGTGTGTCTTCTTTTGGAAGGTGTCTGTTCATGTCCTTTGCCCACATAATGAGGTTTTGCTACATGTAATATATAGTGATCAGAATGGATCCAGGCAACCAGCATATCAATCATCTGACACATTTGTAATTTCTTTATGTTGGGGACATTCAATATCCTCCTTCTAGCTATTTGAAACTATATATTACTGTTAACTGTAGTCATCCTACAGTGGTATGGAACACTGGAACTTATTCGTCCTATCTATTAATAGCTGTAATTTTATATCCTTTAACAAATATCTCCTTATCCCCTGTATTAGTCCTTTTTCACACTGTTGATAAAGACATACCTGAGACTGGGCAATTTACAAAAGAAAGAGGCTAATGGACTTAGAGTTTCACATGACTGGGGAGGCCCCATAACTATGGTGGAAGGTAAAAGTCATGTCTCACATGGCGGCACATAAGAGAGCTTGAGCAGGGAAACTCTCCTTTTTAAAACCGTCAGATCTCGTGAGACTCATTCACTATCACAAAAACAGCAAGGGAAAGACTTGCTCTCATGATTCAGTCACCTCCCATCGGGTCCCTCCCATAACATGTGGGAATTCAAGTTAAGATTTGGGTGGGGACACAGCAATACCATATCATTCCACCCCTGACCCCTCCCAAATTTCATGTCCTCACATTTCAAAACCAGTCGTGCCTTCCCAATGGTCCCCCAAAGTCTTAACTCATTTCAGCATTAACTCAAAAGTCCACAGTTCAAAGTCTCATCTGAGACAAGGCAAGTCCCTTCCACCTAAGAGCCTATAAAGTGAATAGCAAGTTAGTTACTTCCTAGATACAATGGGGTACAGCACTGGGTAAGTACAGCTATTCCAAATGGAAGAAATTGGCCAAAACAGAGGGGCCACAGGCCTCATGCAACTTCAGAGTACGGCAGGGCTGTCAAATCTTAAAGCTCCAAAATGATCTCCTTTGATTCCATATTTCACATCCAGTCCTGCTCTTGACTCCTGTCACCAAGGTTGCAGTTGCAAGACTTTCAATTTGAAATCAACTTGTTGTTAAAACATGGGAATGGACCCATCCTGTTCAAAGAATGTAGGAATATGTGGTAACTCTCCTAATAGTTACTAGTTCCTAATAGGAACTGGAAAATCCTTAAATCTCATCAGTTTGAATGTGGTAAAGTATTTATATTCCCTTCAGAAATGTCTGAAATTTTGAGAAAATCATCAGTACTTGCAAGTGAGTTGGAGTTTTAGCAGCAAGCTACATATTTTATACAGAGTCAAATTTTAAGTTTTTAGCCTGGGAAACATAGTGAAACCTTGTCTCTATAAAAAATAAAAAAGAATTAACCAGATGTGGTGGGGCACATCTGTAGTCTCAGCTACTTGGGATACTGAGGCAAGAGGATTGCTTGATCCCCAAAATTTGAGGCTGCAGTGAGCTGTGATTGTGCTACTGTACTCCAGCCTGGGTGACTAAGACTCTGGCTCAAAAAAAAAAAGAAAAAAATTTTTTAAAATTTTACTTATTTTTCCAAGAAACGTATCTTTGAAATGTAATAAAAATAGTGACAAAATGGGGATAACATTTTAAAAGTTTCTAAAATCCTTTTGTTTTGCTGCCTCCAAGTTAGATATATGATTTTTTTTCCCCCAAGACGGAGTCTTGCTCTGTCGCCCAGACTGGAGTGTGGTGGCACGATCTCAGCTCCCTGAAACCTCTGCCTCCCAGGTTCAAGCGATTCTCCTGTTTCAGCCTCCCGGGTAGCTGGACTACAGGTGCACGCCACTACGCCCGGCTAATTTTTGTATTTTTAGTAGAGACAGGGTTTCACCATGTTGGCCAGGCTGGTCTCACACTCCTGACCTTGTGATCCGCCTACCTCGGCCTCCCAAAGTGCTGGGATTACAGGCGTGAGCCACTGTGCCTGGCCAGATATATAAATTTTTAACAAAACCCAGAAACATTTAGAATATCCTGGCATTGGGCTGTATTTAAAAAGTATATTAGATTTTACACAGGTGTACTGATGAAAATATTTTACTTCTGAATTAATAGAGGAAATCAAATTTAAGTTGTTAAGATCCTTTTATTATAATTAAAATGTTGGGGATTTAACCATGATGTTGATCACAGAATTGTCTCTATTAATTCAATTAAAAAATTTTTTATCTCCCCCCCCCGCCCCCTTTTATTAAGGAACATTGGTTGATCTAGACCTCAGGTTAAGTACAAGAACTTCAGGATGAGATTGGAGGTCTCTGACTTTTACTGTGTTTCTCTAGCAATGCAGAGAATAATTTCCCCTCTGAAGAACTTCTCTGATAGAACTGTATAGTGATTTTTTTTTTGTTGAGTTATAGGAACAGACACATCTTAGAGAAGATCTCTCCCTGACCTACCTATTCACCCCACCCCTCTGCACTCCCCATCCTCACCATACTGGTAAACCTGGAGAAATTAACTTGTCACAGGAGGCAGAACTGACAGGCCCAAGAACCTCCTACATCATTGATATTCCAATCGTTTGCCTCTACCTTCACAGCCCTCAGCTTACTTAGATACCCATAGTGCAAGGGAACACTGTTGTGTGAATAACCGCTTACCTCTTTTCTCCTCATCACTCTTTCTTGCTGTCCCTGTGTACCTTTCCCTCTCCATTTTAGTTTTTGTTTTTCCTACTGGTTCCATCTCTTTCTCCTTCCTCTCTTCCGACCACTTCTGTCCTGTTGCTTTAAAACATTTGTTTTTCTTCAGACAAGAATGAAAGGAATCTCCTATTGGTTTGTTTTTCCTTCCTTTTCCTCCTTTCTTAGTTGGCTGATGTGTAGAATAGCAGTATCATTATAGTCAGAGTTTTTTGGGTGTGTATAACAGAAATTGACTCTGACTTACTGAAGCCCAAAACTTAACTAATGAATTTCCTGGAAGTTACATCAAAAAAGGGTAGTAGAGGGCTGCTGTAGCCTTCCCTTCTAATAAAAACTCCTTATTCATTTTAATGGGAAATAGTATTTTCCTCTCTCCTTCTGTGTGATTCATTTGTTCATTATTTCATTGAACAAACAGTCGTTGAGCACCTGGGCCAGACACCCCTTCTGAGCTCTAAGGATATAGCAATGGACAAGAGAGAGAAAATCCCTGTCTTGACAGAGCTTAGATTTTGCTGGGAGAAACAAACAAATAAGAGGTTAGTGATAATGGCAAGTTGGTGATGTGCTGGTGACTGGCTGGCTACTTCAGATTGGAAGTTCAGAGATGCCCTCTTTGGGGTGGTGATGCTGATAAAGAGGAAGAACATTCTAGGCAGAGAACAACACATACAAAGACTTTAGAGTGGGAATGAACTAGGAAAGATTGAGGAACCAAGACAAAGCTGCTGTGGCTAAAAAGGCTGTAATGCAGGCGAGGAGGCCAAAGTCTCTGCCAGGGCTTGTATGTGAGAGCAAGTTCGAATTTTATTCTTCGTGACATGTGGGTCTCTTAGGGAGTTGAAATGACCTGATGTACAGTTAAAACACTTTAAAACTCACCTTTTAGAATGTCACTTGAAGCTCTCCATGGTACAGTTATCTGTATCATTCCGATTTATCTTATGCTACTCTGCCATAATGCTCTGATTACTTAACCTTGAAAGATTTTTGTGAGGAGTACTTAAAGTGAGGAACTCCTGGGATTAGATCTGAAATGATATACAAGGGATGTGCCATGAGGTCAGGAACATACTTGCTTTGTTCTTGGTATTATCCACGGTGCCTGGTACTGGTAAGTCTTTGCTGAATGAAGAAATGAATTACCTGGTGTGCAGAACTGTGGAAAGCTCTTTGCTTTTCTCCTTTTCCTTCCTCCTTCCTCATTTTCCTTACTACCAGTAAACCTGCCATGCAAGTCTTGTTGCTCATAGGAAGATGCGGGTGAGAAATTGCTGGCCAGGGTGAAGGGGGACTGTTTTCTGGAAGTAGTGAGGTCTGCCTACAGTAGTGAGCCAGAATAGGAGGGAAATTCCCAGTTACTTCAGGGAAGGTGGGTGAACTTCCTGTATGTTATATATATATATAGGGTATGTATGCAATAGATCTGTTGGTTGGGTTTAAGTTATTTTTATTTAAGCTGCAGTTGTTTCAGTTCTGACGTCTGTGGAAATTAGTAAGCTAAAGTATGTAGGGAATATGTTTACTTAAAAAAATTTATGCACAATTATGAATGATTAATTCTGCAGCGCCTCAGCAGGCTGAGGCAGGAGAATTGCTTAAACCCGGGAGACGGAGGTTGCAGTGAGCCAAGATCATGCCCCTGTGCTCCAGCCTGGGTGACAAGAACGAAACTCTGTCTCAAAAATAAATAAATAAATAGAGAAAGAAAGAAAGAAAAAAGAATGATTAATTCTGTTATCTTCTCGAAGGACAATACAGGCATGTGGCACTTGTTTGAACAATTGGGGCTAATGCACAGAAAAATTGCCACAGAATCTTTTCTCCAAACACCTGACTGATGGGCAAAGCTCTTGTTTCTCCTGCTTTCTCTAAGCAACAACTCTTGTAAATAATGGAAGAGAACAACCAGTTCCTTGTTTGTGTGCATTGTTAGTTTTCTATTCTTGAGTGAGTTAAAAGAACAGTAACTTACAAGTTACTATGATTCTAGACCTGAGATTTAGTTCACATGCTTCGTGACTTTTGTGTTAGAAGTTTGGATAACATCTCACCTGCAAACTTCCTGAAATTTGAAAAAGAATAAGACGACTATATTTGAAAAGGCTTCTTAAAATTTTAATTTTAAAAACAATTTTATGTACAGTTCCTTAGGTATATACTCTAGTTACTAAAATTAATACATTGGGTTGCTGGTCTACCACCTTCTGTCTTCTAGGAGATTGCAGACTGCCTAAAGTTGCCATAAGCACATGGGAAGCAACCCCCCACACCCAAGTTGGGTTCCGTCCCTGGCAAGTTTGGTAGACTTCCTCCTGTGCATTACCAGAAAGTTTATGATCTTTCTTGTTCACTTTTCTTCCCAATTACTTTCCTTCCAATGACAGCAAGAAAATTTCCTCTCATATTTGCCCTGCTTTCCACTGCCTCAGATTTGAAATCAGCTGTAATCATAATGCCAAATGCTGAGGAAAGTTATGCATTTTGAAGCAGAATTGTATATAATTAAGTACCAATCAAAACATTAGAAATAATTCAGGGTTCACTTTAAAGGCATTATAGATGTGTTCCTTGATTTCTTCAAGTTTTTCTAATTTAGCTTTCCCTCAAGTATTAGCATTGAGGGAAGATAATTAACTTAAAAAACTAACACACTTACTTAATTATTTTAGTTTTAATATTGAAAGTAATGTATTCTACATTTTATTTTAGATATATGATTTTAATGATAATACTGAATATATTATCATTTTTGGACTAGCTTAGGAAACTTAAAATCTTAAGATTTTGTCTTTGGGAAAACATTTCCAGAAGTCAAAATATTAGCCTTGGCAAGGCGCAATGCCTCACGCCTGTAATCCCAATACTTTGGAAGGCCAAGACAGTAGGATTGCCTGAGCCCAGGAGTTCGAGACCAGCCTGGGCAACATAGTAAGACCCCGTCTCTAAACAACAATAAGAAAGAAAACAACAACAGCAACAACAACAAAAACGCATATTATCTTTTACAAATAAATGTTTGAAGTATAATGTATTTGCAGTTTAAAGACTTTCTATAATTGCTAACAGGTGTTAAGAGGATTTAAACATCCAGTTCTGGTCTGTTACAGTGGATCTGCATCACCATCTTCATTACAAAGTTATGGTTCTTTGCCTTCTAAACTTGATCCAATTCAGTCCTGGGTTTAAATAACATACTTTTTTTTGTTTTCTTTCTTCACTTGGAAAGTTTTATGAAATGAAGTTCATGCTCTACCCAGAAGTAAGCAGTGAAACTCAGCACCAGGAGTTTTTAATATGAAACCATTCAGTTTGGGAGATGTATTATTCAAGTGATATTCTGGAGCGAGTCTGTTTTTGTGTTTTATATAAGGACTGCCTTTTAATGATGAATGATAAATGTTCTACAGGGTTATATTTAGCTGCATGTTGTAACGTAACAGTATTTTGCTCCGCTTGTGTGAGACTAAGGGACTGAGGTTTTTTGGGGCCACACATTTTCTTCTTTCCCCCTTTAATGTGTCCTTTTAAGTTTCTGTGTATTAAGAACATTGGCTTAGTGTTTCCTTTGTTTGCTTTATAAGGGGTTGGGCTAGCTTACTGTCACACAACCAGCTCAGTGAGGTCTATGTTGGTACATGAACTCACCTCAGGCAGAAGAGAACCATTGTGTCACTGAGACAGTGCTAGCAAGAGATGTGCATTTGTGCTGGCTGTAGCTGTCAGTTCTGCAAGGATATCTTTTTAGGCTGATTATGAAAATTCTGGTTGTAATCAAATTAGATGGGAAGACACACATGGCTAATATTGTCTGCAATTCTCCTAAATTGCCCATCAAAAAGCTCCCACTGGTTTCACTCTAATTATACCCATGAGAGGGGTGAGAGAGTATTTCTATTCTAAACGAATTGTCAAATAAATAAAGTCTGCTCTTTGTTGACTGTTTGTTAAATCCCAGCTTCAAATTAAACTGTAAAGAGATGTCACATGAGGGTATTTCAGAGCAAACAGCACCTCAAACAAAAACCATAGTCATTTCTAGACTTCATTCTCATAAGGATTCAAATACTGAAAATTGTTAAGTATTTTTAGGGTAGAAATGAGCGATGGAGATAGAGACCTGATGTCAGGTTCTGCTTAACTTCTATGATTAGCCTTGCCTCCATATTTGTTAAGCAGATATATTGTCTTATGCTTTGCTGACTTCATAATCTGTGATTTATAATGGACTCAAAAGTTGAAGAACAGGAAGAGTGACTTTCTTTTACTACATGTTCAACCAAAGACTGTAGGAAACAAAACACATTCATTCTTATTCTGTTTTAATTAGACTGTTTAGCATGATAGATTTAAAATAGTAGACTGATTATAATACAAGTTTTAAATACAGTTGTGTTTCTGATTTGTAATCAGACTGACCTGTCTAATTCATATGTGATTAACATTGAATATTTCTTATTTCCACAAGCAATTAAAACAAAATAGAATTATTTATGCATTTGAGAAATGTAAAACTTTGTCCTATTTTTAAAACATTATAAAGTTGAATGTAGATATTGTTTCTGAGTCACTGGATATAATGGGAGGAAATGATTAAGAAAATAATGTTGCTAAAAATAAGAAAATTAAACATGTTGTTTGTGTTTGTGTATCACAATTAATGCTGTCTTTAGAAAAAAACAGTTTATAAATTAAGTGCCCTGACATTTAAGAAGTCTGAGAACCAAGTTTTGGGAGCCAAGGAAGAGACTTTAAAAGTTTTATGTTTCAGCGTTTTGCAAAGTTTTTTGCCTTGCAGTGTGCTTTTATGCTGGACTTCTGTTTTTATGCTGGACTTCTTTTCATGGATTTCTGTGGTTCATTCTTTGCAGGTAACTGGTGATTGCTTTCCTTTCCTAAAAACAAATACAGCTTAGTAATCTTATTATTTTGTTCATGAGAAGTTCAAATAGAAAAAATGAATACAGTGCTAGTAACAGTAACTCGCTTCTGTTTTCACGTACTTTGTTGCAGAAAGACATGGGCCACCTCAGGGATCTTCTGATATTTTGATAATGGGTTTGGTAAAGCAAGGGCCAGTGGCATTTATTTTATGGATGTTGATACTAAGGCATCAGGAGACTAGGGAGGATGTTTGAAGAGGCAGAACTGAGAGTAGGATCATAATCTGTACTCTAAAATCATAGGGTTGAACTAAATCATGATCTTGTTAGGGACCTTTACAACCTCATATTCCGATGTTTGTATACATAGATGGGCTTTAGGGTGAAGGTGTGAGAAATAATAACAGTGTAGATCTAGATTCACCCAGAGACAGATGGTGGAAAGGAAAGAAAAACATTTTGGGACCAAAGTTTATCTCCTTTTTGTTGTCCCTTACTGTAGAAGAGCTATGTGCTAGATGTAATTTTGAGCACTTTACATACATTATTAATTTATTTATTCTTCCCAACAACCTTATGTGATAATTGCAGTTGTTATCCTCAATTTATACCTAAGGCAATGGAAGCATACAGGGTTAGTTTCATGCCACTCATGCGGAAAGGACCTGTGTCTATGTCATGCTTCCCCTCATATAAAATGCCCACTATTTGTGCAGTCATCCATCATTTTTGAGTATGTGCTACATGCCAGGCATAGTAGTAGAGTCCTGCAGATAAAAAAGAGACGGAAACCTTGCTCTCATTAGCTTTAGAGCCTACTTGGGGAGACAGGCTCAATTAAATAACCACAGAAACAAACTGGTGTATGAATTTGAAGAAGGGCAGAGAGCTTTGAGAACATAAGGCAGGGGCCTGATCTTATTGCGTTGCCAAAAAGACTGTCTCACTTTAGAGCTGTGATCCCAAGGAAGGGGAGGAGGTGGCATCTAAACACTGTCGTGATGCAAGGTAGGCTCAGGTTGAGTCTGGTCATTTTATGGGCCATTCCCAGCCCCCTTTAGAGTCCTTGAAGTCAGTGTCTTTAAGCTCCATAATGGAGATTGCAGACTCTCCCTGTGCCCTCATATGTGTGCAGGTTCCTGTGCAAATTGTAAGTGTTAAATAAATACTTATGCTGATTGAATTACAGTCATCTGTGGTGATTTGTGCTCTGTTTCACCTCCTGCTGGCTGCTTTTTATCCCATATTGGGAGTGGCTGAGTGTGGCTTCAGAATAGACACAGGGGAAGTAGGAGAGTGAATATTTGGATCAGGGAGTATGCCTTGACTAAATACTTTCTATAAGCAAATGCAAATCATATGAGCTTGAGCTTTTATTTTTTAAAATTAGTGTATTACTTTCTCTTGAAGCACATTATTGGTGAATTGACTCTATTTGGCTTGATGCTTTCATATAATTGGGCTGAGAAAGTTAGTTTTACTCCTCTTCCGGGCATTCCCACTAAAATTGTAGTGATACAGTCTTTTAAAATCTCATTCACCAATTATTAATTAAGCTGAATTAACCCTTTGGGGTAGATGCAGTCTTACCCTTATATGTTTAAAGTAACTGTTCATTACACATAGGTTTTTTTGCTGAGCATCTATCTGACAGGAGGCATCTGAAGGCTTATAAAGCTATGGGAAGCTTGGTTACTTGAGCTCCAGAAGCTTTCCACTTCAGTCTAAAGGAAACTAATTACAAAAGAGCTGTGAGGGGCCCATCTGGATGTGCTATGAGTTTCTGTGAGGAAGCCAGACTGACTGTGTGACTTTGAGCAAATAGTTCTCAATGCTTTTCCTGTAAAAAGAAAGTGGGAATAATAATGGAACCTAACTCGGGGTGATGTGAGGATTAATGATTTATGTACAGTGCCTAGAATAGTGCCTGGCACATAGTATATACTGTTAACTTTTTGTTTTTATTGTTGTCATTATCGTGGTCATTATCACTTATAGTTGAGTGTCATATTCTGGAGTCTAAAGGGTAAGGGAAAAGGTTCTGAGTTGGAGAAGAAAGGCATCATACGACATAGTATTTGAGTTTAGGTCTAATGAAATATAGGTCTAATAGGCAGAAATGGTGAGGAAAGTATTCCAGAAAAACAACCACCACCACCTCAAATACCAGAGATATCAGGTATGTTTAGGGAAGGGTGAGGAGTCTAGGCTAGTGGGTAGGATTCATTTGAGGAAAAATGACAAATTCACCTGAAAAGGCAGGCTGGGACAATATCTTGTTGAAGGGTTGGCAGTCTGGGCTGGGCTTTTGGAGCAGGGTTGAGACTTTCCGAGCCCTGCTCTGGAACTACTGGAGTAGGCAGGAGGTGGAGGTGGAGAGAAATGGTATTAGTCCTAGAGTATGGTGAGAAGGGTTTGAAATAACGTGATGATGATTGTCATGGAAGAAAGGTCCAGGTAGTTCACTGGGGAGCTAATGAAACTTAAGACTCAGGGCCTTTTCTTGCTTAGTTCCCTCTCTCAAGCTGTTGAAGGGAAAAATTTTTGTAAAATGTGAAAAGATGTTTGTATGCTCCATCTTCGCTCAATGATGTGTTTCAGGCTCCCAAACCTGGATCTACCCCATAATTGAAAGAAACTGTGGATGGCCAGGAGCCATAGCTCACGCCTGTAATCCCAGCACTTTGGGAGGCTGAGGCTGTTGGATCACTTGAGGCTAGGAGTTTGAGAACAGCCTGGCCAACATGGCGAAAGCCTGTCTCTACTGAAAATACAAAAAAATAGCTGGACGTGGTGGCATGTACCTGAAGACCTAGCTACTTGGGAGGCTGAGGTGGGAGGATGGCTTGAGCCTTGGGGGTGGAGGTTGCAGTGAGCCAAGATTGTGCCACTGCACTCCAGCCTGGGCGACAGAGCCAGACCCTGTCTCGAGTAGAGTAGAGTAGAGTAGAGTAGAGTAGAGTAGAGTAGAGTAGAGTAGAGTAGAGTAGAATACAATAGAATACTGACTGTGACTGTGGAGAGAGAATCAGTCTGTGTATTGACTTGATGTGGGTATCACGTGATGGAGAGGCCAAGGTCAAAGATGACTTTTGAGATGCTGGGTCTGGCTGACTGGGAGGAACCCCTCATAAGAAAGGGGGATGTTGGGAGCAGCCCGTTAGGGTGCAACAGTTTCAAGCCAAGTGAGTGCTCTGTGCTGGTTAGCTTCACCAGTAAAAGAAACATTTTCTTCTTATATCTGCCCACCCCCATCCTCAATTGCAGTTTTGCAAGCATGATAATTGTAAGTTACATGGTGCTAAGGAAAGGACTCAGCATGACTGCTGATTAATGGGCTACAGCCCAAAGCACACAACATGGTGACGTCTTTGTAATGTCCAGTTACTATTCTGTGTATGCTAAACCTAGTTGTCTGAAACTTTTAAAGGAAGTCTCTCCTTTTTTGGTATAAGTCTTCCATATTTGGTAAATCATAGTGCTTCAAGACTATTTTAAAGTTGTAACATCTGTTTTCTGGAAATTGTATTTTGAAGGAATTTAATTGACGCAGACATGGTTGGAATGCTAATTTCAAAGCTATCGTGCCAATGTTCCAGTGGCAGCACCTGTCTGGGAAAGTCTATTGTCAGCATTTGTTTCCTCTTTTTCACACAAGTAAAATATTAAACAAATAAAATTGAAGAATACTCTTTCAGATGGCCAAATTGAATCCTCAAGAGTATTTTCACTTTCCAAGTCACAAAATATAAATATAATTAATGTAGGGGCACAGATTTCACTTTTAAATATATATATATATTGTTTATATGTGTGTGTGTTGTGCTTTACTGAAAAGTGCATGATTAACTGTTGGGCAACATTGGCTTACTGGTAAACAATATAAATTGTGCTGGTTTGTAGTAGGGTAAATTTTATTATGCTGTTTAATAAAACCTCATAGCTGTTGATAATATATGTGTTAAGATACTGGCTCTTTAAGAACCTTTTATTAAAGAAACAAAAAGTCATTGAGGTTCTTGGTACCTGGAAGTTAATTAAACAGAAAAACGTCACTTTAATTGGGTGACTCTTGCTTAGTTAAAAATAAAAGTATATGTTAAATGCTGTATTATTAATATGGTTTCTAGGACTTCTTGGCAAAAGTAGGGCAATGTTATCAAAGTCATGCATGTACCACCCACTAAACTGATGTGGTACACCGAACATTATCTGTGCAAATGCTTTTGTTAAGTTGTATTAGTCAAAAGTTCGGGGAAATTTCTGGTTTGGGTTTATATATGTTAATACCTAGTGAGAAAAGCAGACAGCATATTATTTCTTTCCCCTTAGGAGTACAAGAGGAAAAAAAGATATTTAGAAGATGCTTTGAAATTAATTTCATTCAGAGAATATTTTATGATTCTGCTGAGAGAAGGCAAAATATTTTAGAAATATTAGAATATCTGGTAACAAATTTTGAGCATTAAATATAGATTTTATTTTAGAAAGAGTACACATTTAACATTGCATAATTAATTTACTTACTTCACATTTAAAAAACAGATCTGTGTATGTCTGTGAAAAAGACAATGTGTTGATAGTAGAAATATAAGGTAGAAAGTTCCTCTTTCTCCTTCTGGTCCTTCCCCAGCCCTTTTCCTCAAATATGACTACAAACTGTTAACAGTTTGAAGTCATCTAAGTTTTAAAATCAAATGGAATGAAATGGCATTTAGGAACTTGGAAGAGTGGAAACCTTTTTTCCAGACCTATGCTACCAGCTGAGTTTATATTTTCAGGAGGATATGATGGAATTGCTGAGGGCTTTGGAGTCAGCCCACTGTTCAAATTCTATTTTCATCCTAGAGCAACAAGGAGAGTTTGAAGTTCCTTACCTTTCTTATTAAATGTCACTTTTCTTCTGAGCTTTAATCTAGCCTAGTCGGTCTCTCTCCTGTCTCTCTTTTTAATCAGGAGACATGTCTAAGAAGATCTGGCATAAGAATATGTGGCATATTTTATCCTGGAAAAATTAAATTTGGTATTTTAATGACCCAGCATGCATTCATGTGGTAATGCACTCACTCATCAGGAAAGCATTTCCCCCCTTTGCCCAAATACCTACCTTCAGGTTGTGAAAGGTCAACCTGTAAAAGACGCCCCAGGAATCTTCCTGGAATTTAGATGGCCTCTGTTGGGTTTCACTTTGCACTTATTAATAATTGAGCATTGGGATAAAAATAAAAACAAAGGGTATCATCTTACAATGTGAGAACATGGGCCATGTGTGCTAAGTCATGCAGGTAAAACGAGGAGCAAAGCCCTGTGGGGTAGCCAGTCTAAAGAAGAATTCCATGTGGGCTAGTGCCTCCCTCTTGCAGAATGACTGTCTCAAAATTAAAGGGAATTAATATAATTGCTCCTGAGGAGGAAAATGTATTTTTGCTTTTCAAAGGTTGTTGTCTAAGCTTTAATTATCTAATCCACACCCAGAAGCTTTCTACAAGCAGCCTTCCCTTTTAGCAACCAGTCACCATTCAAATACTGCAGCATCTTTAGGCTTAAGAAATCACTGCATTATAACCAATTCTGTTATATAACTTACCCCTTAGGGTACAGTAAAACCTGTTGTAACGTTGGTTACTGAAAATGGTCTTTAGAGCTAGTGTTGGTTTAAATGGAATTTTGTAATTATTTGGGCTGCAACTAGAGTGACAATTCTCCATTTTTAGAATCTGGCAATGCCTCTTGTCTCGCAGCACTTTTGGTTATTTCCTTTCTATTGTTTTTTTGTTTCATACTCAATAAGTTTTGGTTGGTGTGTGCTTTATTAGAGCTTCATGTTTACTTGCCAAATGAAGATGGGGTTTTGTTACTAAAGTTAGTATTTTTAATCTATTTTATTTTTCTTTCTTTAGAAAACTCAGAATGGACTCATTTTCTAGTCCTGAAATATTAATAAGTAAATATGTAATGTATTCCTAGTGAAATAGCTTAAAGCTCAAAGAAGGTTTATAAGTAGAGGAAAACCCTACTGTTAAGAATGGAGACGCTGCCATTCTTGTCATTGAAATGCATAGGGTTTTGATGTTGGGACATATTAAAGAAATAGTGTTACTAATTTTAGGTAGAGAAGATTGTAGGAATTAAGCTCGTTTCTGACTATAGAGGAAAATGACCCATGCCATCGGCTCAGAATTAAAAAATAAAATATTTTATTTTTTAAAAAATAAAACCGAGCTCTCCCAGTGGTTTGTATCGCTCTTCACATTCCAGCCACTGCCTGGCTTTCTCCTGTCCCCTCTCCCCTTGTCTCAGTCCTAGCCACACTGACCTTGTTTTCCTCCAACTCACCAAGCTCTTTCCCGCCTCAGGGACCTTGTGTTTGTCATTCTCATGCCTGGATAGCCCTTCCTCCTTCCCCTTAGCTCTTCCTGTGGCTCTCCCCCTCTAGATCTCACCCTGAACATCACCCAGAGACCCCTCCCTGACTACCTTGACTCAGGTAGCCCCTTTCCAGGCCCCTATTTATTTCCTTTTCATCACTTACCTTAGACTGTATTTATTTCTGTTGATTATTGTCTTTGACCCACAAGGGTAAATTCTATTAAGGGAGGTGCCAGTACCTGATACAGTGCCTGGCATATATTATATACTCATTATCTGTGTATATATATTACCTGGGAGTTGTTCACTGGTTTTAAGGGCTCCTTTTTTGTTTGTGTCTTTAAGATTAGTTTATCTTGTTGGACCAGAGGGATTTAAGTAGCTTTGGTATCAAAATCTAAGATAATCTGTTTTCCAATACTCTTACCTATACACGTTTTCACCCATTTTTATTGTGATTTTATTGAGTGTTTAGAGAGCAACACTGGCTTTCCTCAGAGTAGGCAGAAAATTCAGTAGATACCCCATGGGTATTGTGCTCACTGTGAGAAATCTTTCAGGATTTACCAGGCACTGAAATAACTCATGGCAGATCTTTGATGAAGGTCAAGGAGGTGTGCGTTGGCCTTTGGTGAGCACATGGTATATTATGAGGGTACAACTGTCCCTGCCATTGTGTCTGTTCAGTGTGCCTTTGTAAAGAGCCTGGAATGGCCTCTTCATGGATCTGCCCTCTGTCTCTAAGCTTACCCATGGAGAAGACAAAGGCTGCTGCTCAGCTTCATGCTGAAAAGGAAATGTTGGTAAATTATTGCTTTGTAAAGATCAACACTATCACCGTAACAGTTGTCACTCAAAGTGGAGGAAGTGAAATGCAAAATTGGTGAGTAATTAGTTTTGTGTCATTCTTTGGTGTTCTAAATGTTGCTATTTATCTGTTTTAGGTAATCTATTTAAAGAAGACACCAGAAGAAGCCTACAGAGCACTCCTATCTGGCTCAACGCCCCCCTATCTTCCATTCAGGTATAACTCCTGGTGAGACTTGGGTTAGGCTTTTGCGACAGAGCTGGATACTTAGAGTTGGGTCGTAGTGTTTTTTAATTGTCTTAAGATGATAACGGTGATGTTATATGGAATGAAATGAGATGGTAGTTTTTATTATTACATTTTGTAGAGTTTTTTCCCTGTAGCTAGCAAGAATAAAATAGCTTTCTTCTTGTAGGAATTTATTTTTTTCCTTGAATCCTTTCTATATCTTTACAGTTTATGTGAAGTACAAAGAGTGCCCGATGTATAAGCTAATAAGTACAAAGAGTGCCCAATGTCAAGATTTGTTGGATTTCAGTAATCTACATCATTGATTCATCCATTCATTCTTCCATTTCATGAGCAGTGATTGAGGTCTGGCCACATGTCAGAGGCTGGGGATATAGAATGAGACCCTCTAAGATTCTTCAGGAGCACTGTTTAGTGGGGACCCTAAATCACCAGTTTGGCACACAAATCTGACTGACATCCCCAGGCAGCCTTTCTCTCATTCCCGTGTTTTCTAAGTATCATCAAAGAAGATCTTTTAAAAATTTGGGGTGAACTTGAGCTCATTTAAAGAGTAGAAGGGGGCTGGGTGCAGTGGCTCACACCTGTAATCCCAGCACTTTGGGAGGCTGAGGCCGGTGGATAACTTGAGCCCAGGAGTTTGAGACCAGCCTGGGCAACATGATGAAACCCCGTCTCTACTAAAAATACAAAAGTTAGCCAGGCATAGTGGTACGTGCTTGTAGTCCCAGCTACTCGAGAGGCTGAAGTGGGAGGATTGCTTGAACCTGGGAGGTCGAGGCTGCAGTAAGCTGAGATCGCCCCACTACACTCTAGCGTGGGTGACAGAGTGATACCCTTTCTCAAATAAATAAAGTAGAAGGGACCATGCATCAAAACTCCCATAACACTTACCTCTGCTAGAATTGTGAATGATTCTAATATATTTGCCTTTTTTGCTTGTATGTCCAAATCTGCAAGCATGTGTATTGCTTATTGCTTATTATTGTTATATTACCATAATTAAGCAACACAATGAGAGAAAGGAATGGGAGTGACTGAGAAGGCTCTGCTTGTCTGTCTTCCTCATTCTGCTCTAAACTCTCAGAGGGCAGGCCCCAGTGCCTTATACTTAACAGCACTTTTAGTAAATATTTGAATGAATGCATTAAGACTAAATCCCTTAAGAGTCAAAGGATTCTCACTCTGCTTCTGAGATCACAGGAGGTAGCTGTTAGGGTAAGACATGGGGAGGAAAGAAGCAACACCTAGTGTGTTTAATTAAAGTGAAGTCAAGGAGTAAGGCATTGGGATTTGGACCCTGAGAAGAAAATATCCTGAAGCAACCTAGAGTCTGAGGTAATCAGCTGTGGAAGGGCAGATAAGAAATGACAGATAATGTAGATGAGAGTTTTAATGGTGAAGACAAAGCTTATTTTTCCTTCTACTTCTAATGGCTCCTATACTTTGAAAGTCCTTTATAAAATATAATCCTATTTTTTCAGAAAGGGATAATAATGCTAATAATTCTAAGTTCTAAGCAAAGTGGTTAGGAGTACGTACTTTGGAGGCAGAGACACTTGAAGCAGTTTGAAGCCTCATTCTGCTTCTTGCTGTCTGTAGTAAGTAAGTATAAGTATCTTGGACAAATTACTTATCCTCTCTCAGCCTCAGTTTCCTTATCTGTAAAATGGCTTCAGGTCTAAACTAAGGATCAATGAAGTAATTAATTTATCCTTCTGCCTAGTGCAATATTTGGTTTTTGTTTTTCTTGTTGTTAGCATTGTACTATTATTACTGTTAATAACATAATAGTAATAATAATTATTATTACAGAGTCTCACTCTGTTGCCCAGGCTGGAGTGCAGTGGCACAGTCTGGGCTCACTGCAACCTCTGCCTCCTGGGTTCAAGAGAATCTCCTGCCCCAGCCTCCTCAATAGCTGGAATTGTAGGCCCCCATCACCATGCCTGGCTAATTTTTGTGTTTTTAGTAGTGATGGAGTTTTGCTGTGTTGGCCAAGCTGCTGTAGAACCCCTGACTTCAAGTGACCCACTCGCATCACCCTCCCAAAGTGCTGGAATGAAGGTGTGAGCCACTGCGCCCAGTTGAGAACTAGAATTTTTAAATAATAATACCAGAATAGAAGAAAAGATAGTAAGATAATTAATACTACTTAACATAGAATTGATTTCAATTCTACATAAATAGTAAATTGATAGCCAGTTTTTTCAAATATTTTTCACTCAAATTATTTGAAAATATAAATACGTTAACATAGTTCAGAAACTTAAAAAATCTATAGGAAGGTTTAAGTGAAATTTCTCCCTCCCATCCTTGATCCTCATCTGTCTAGTCCTTTCCAGGTAACTTCTGGTATTAGTTGATTTGATATCAGCCTAGAATTTCTTTATGCACATATAAGTAAATGAAGATATGCACCCATTTCCTACTAAAAGTATGCACTTGAATGTAACTCTAAGTTCTATCTTTTTGATAACTTCAAGAGTTGTATTTACATTAAGCTGCATTTCTAAATCTAGACTCTTCATAAACCATACATTTGAAATAGAAAATACCGCAAAGTAGTGCATTTATAATTCAGTGAAGAATTTAGTTGAAAGAATACTACTAGTTTTCTGGAAACTTAATTTTTTTATTATGCTAAGATAAGATGTGAGTTGTTTTTAGTCTACAGCTCAGACCAACTAAGACTGATGGACTCCTATCAAGAATCATCCCTATACTAAATTCCGGGCAGCCATCATTGCATTGGCCTTCATTATAATCTGGGTTTTATTATAACTAGGTTTAAAAAAAAAATCCCATTTCTTATGAAATTACACTTTTGTCTTCATTGTCTAAATTGTTTCAACTGCTGATATATTAACACTTTTAATTAAAAATGAGAAGCCTTAAATAAGTGTGTTTGAATGTAATTGTTTTATTATTTAAAATTTTTTAAAAATGATGATTTTGAAGGCTTGTTGAAGGTGTGGTTGGTATGTTCATATACACTTTTCACTGAAATGTCTGTTTCCATTTGTGCTATATATTTTAGTTTCTTTCTAATAAAAGAGTTTTATGGCTACTGTGAATTTAAATAATGTGGTTTTTCAATTTTTTTTCACTTTGCAAACATTTATCTGAGCAGTCACTTCCGTAAAGCCTCCCTCATTTTTCTGGAGAGGCTTGGCAGGTCCTTTGCCTATGATTCCCTATTACGTTTTATGTATTACAAAGCCAATACCTTGTATTTTAATTATTTGTTTGCATGGCTGACTCTTCTCTTGAGGGCTGTGGTTGGTTCTTTTCCTATTTTGTCCTGAGGGAGCAAGTATATTAAAATATATTTATTGCTTTTTTGGTGCCAGTCACTTTGATAGTCCTATGGATTTAAAGATGTTTAGAACAACTTGGTACCTGCTGCAGAAGAGCTCAATGTATAGTCTGTATACATGTATAGGTGTGTAAAACAGTTACAGTGCTTTGTTAGAGTTAGAAGAGAGGTGTTATGGGAATACTGAGGAAGGAGGTTTAACTCTGAAACGGGGGGTGGGAGAAGATGTTAGGGATACGCCCCATGGAATGCTTTTCATATTAGAATGAAAACTGGAGAACAGCAATTCAGGCACTGATTTTAGGTGCTATATTTATTTATTAGTATGGCATGGGTTGTTTTTGTATAATGTTATGTTAGGTAGGATATATAATATGAAGTTCACGGTATGGGTACATTATTATAACCTAAAGGATGATCTGATTTTATTCCTACTTAGATTCTATTTACCTAGTTAAAATTAACAAAAAATGGGAAGTGTGTAGCTTTACTGCCTATTCTTGATTAAATTAAGTATAGTCAACTTTAGAGATAGTTGAATTTCTGGCTTGTGTGACAGCAACGAGTGTTGTGATGTCACTTGTGAGTCAGTCTTAGCGTGTTCCATTGAATTATAGGGTAGTTGTGTCAGAGACTGTATTCACTTTTACTGAGAATAGCCAATCTGTTGATTAAAAGTGACTTTAGCTGAAAATCAGGGGAAAGGGGTGTTTTTCATCTACCTTAATTCTTTGAGTCATCCATCTTCAATGTTGGCTTGGCAGCTGGCCTTCAAGGGAACAAGAGGCCTTTCAGTTCTGGGGTCAGACTCAGCAGAGTTTGAATTGACAAACCAGGTATGAATCTTTTTAGGTTCTCTTCCTTTCAGTGTACTACTAAATTACAGTGTATACTATTGAGCAAACAAAGTCATATTAATCTCAGCTTATCTAAAGCCCCAGGAGAAAGCCCCAGTGACCCTTAGTGGAATATCCAGATTGTTTTCATGGCAGTCAGTGGCAGGGTTTTCAAAGCTACATTCTTGGGTGCTCACAAGACAGTATCTGTGAAAATTTAAAGTCCCACAAATCATTGAAAATATAACCAATCTAAATTGTACAACTTATTTAAGATGTCTCTTGTGCTTTTAAATTCATTTTATACTTATTTCTTTGCTTATTGGTCCACATGTATCAGGTTGGTAAGTTTTTTAGTATTGGTGATGATTCCTAAATCTGCTCAAAGCCAGTTTTTAAAATGACGTATAGGCCAGGTGCAGTGCCTCATGCCTGTAATCTCAGTACTTTGGGAGGCCAAGGTGGGCGATCACTTGAGGTCAGGAGTTTGAGACCAGCCTGGCCAACATAGTGAAACCCCATCTCTACTAACAATACAAAAAATGTAGCCAGGCATGGTGGTGCATGCCTGTAGTCCCAGCTACTCGGGATGTTGAGGCAGGTGAATTGCTTGAACCTGGGAGGCGGAGGTTGTGGTGAGCCAAGATCGTGCCACTGCACTCCAGCCAGGGCAACAGAGCAATACTCCATCTCAAAATAAATAAAATAAAATGAAATGAAATAAAATAAAATAAAATGACATATACAATTAAACAGGGAATGAATAACATCCAGGGACCTAGTTTTGAAGACATATGCAGAGAGCATGGCATGAAAAATAATGACTAAGTTTGGAGGTAAGGTTAAGTACGGTAATGTGCTAACATTAATGGAATAAAGCTGGTTGAACATTGGATGTCCTGTGCCTTTAGTTTTTTCCTAAAGCTTGGAGAAGAGGCTAGAATTTATAGGTGTTTTTCAAAGTTATGTTGATCCTCAAACTTATCTACATACCTGGGGAGCTTTAAAAAACTATTGATCCCTAGATTCTGTGCCCAGAAATTTTGCTGTAATTGGTCAAGGGTGAAGTCAGAGTATTGGAAATTTGAAAAACTACATATATGATTCCCATATGTGTGGTCAAGGTTGAGAACTCCTGCTCTGTAAGATATGTCATGGCAAAAAAAAAAAAAAAGTAAATTTAAAACTCTCTGTCTTGGAGATTTAGAAAGCAAATTTCCATTTTAAACATTCTGAATGGTTCTGATAATGAAGTAACCTGTTTAGCTCTGTAAAACCCAGAATTTTCTTTTTTCTTTTTGTTGTTTTGAGATGGAGGTTTCACTTTGTTGCCTAGGGTGGGCTCGAACTCTTGAGCTCAAATCCTGTGTAGTTGGGATTACAAGCATGCACCACTGCATCTGGCCCAGAATTTTACAAAGTACTGATTTTCTTCCTTCTGCCCCATACTTTCCTTTAATATCCAGCAGAACTCCTGTTCTGAAACGCTCTGAGGCATATTTCCTGATCCACACCTGTGTGGAACAAAAATCATCTCTTGGGATTAGAATAATATGCTAGCATTTTGTGGAACTTTTTTTTTTTTTTTTTTTTGGTGCTGTTTCCTGAGAGTCTTGGAAATAGATGGCTTATCAAATCATGGTATTTTATTTAATGTGAACAGGAATATGCACGTTTTCTTGCAGTTGTGAAGCCAGACAATCTTCTCTAACAGAGGATTCACACACCTCCCACTGGCAATCCTTTAATGACATCTGTCATTAAAATGGATGCATAGTGTTTGTGTTGAGGGAGGTGTTTGTTGTGTTTTGGGGGATGACCCTTAGTGATATTCCAGTTGCTGAGCTCTGTGGCTGAGTCTTAATGGGAAATCTCAAAGGTAATTATTTGAGATCTTCTGGGCATGCCAGAACTTGTAGGTCTTTAAACAAAGGCTCAAAAAGGTCAACCACTTAGGACTTTGCATCAGGCTGCCTCCTTTTTCATAAACATGTGCTGGCAGATGTTAGATGTAATCATAAAATATATTTCCTTAAATAAAACATTGAACCAGATTTTTATTAGCTTAAATATGATATTGTGATTTTTGTCGAAGTTTGTTTAGCAATTAACTGTACTTCGAAGGGAAAGTTCTCTTTACCTCTTTCCTGCTTTCCTCTTGAGTATCCAAACTATGGAAACAATATTTTATCCTGTTTTAAGATGTTCCTTTCACTCTCAACTTTTCCTTGCTGTTTCTCAGTCTTGATCTTTGGGGTCATTTCTGCCCCGTGGATCTTTAATAAACTTTTGCTTTTGGTGCTTGGTGTGCTGGAAGCTAATTCGCATTAGTTTTGACTAGTGAGGATGTGCCAATTTTCTGAGTGTTGAAAATCGATGTCTTTTCCAGTCCAAACTGTTGAATCCATTCTTACCAGCTGCGGCATATTTTGAATAAGTCGTACCCCCTTGAAAAAGACTCTTTGTCAGAGTTTTCTTGTTAAAGTGCTAAGTAAGCGCTGCTATACAGGATCTGAGAAGAGAAACAAGTGTAGGTGTCTCCATGACCCATTAAGTACTCACATGGAGGTGAGTTATATTTATTCTGTTTTTTGTCTGCTGGAACAAGAAGGTGCTTCAGTGATTTGTGTTGTGAAAATTCGCTCAGACTACTTTTTAAAAAATTTTTATTCCTACCTTTAGGGTTCCAGATCAGTTTTACCAAACTTAGTGAAGTAGGGTTGGTGCCAAAGTTTTTGTACTCTTTATGGTATATTTCCAGTAGCCTTAGGTGATAAAGATGGGTTTGAATAAGATTGCAGTCATTTACCTTAATGAACATAGTAATAGTTATTATTTTGTTGAATATTATGAAAAGCTCTTAAATACCTGGGTTAAAACCAATTTGCCATTGTTTTATTTTAAAGAAAAATTATTGACCATATGAGTGGCTCATTCCTGTAATCCCAGTGCTTTAGGAGGCTGAGGCAAGAGGATTGCTTGAACCCATGAGTTAAGCGAACCCATGAGACCAGTCTAAGTAACATAGTAAGACCTGGTCTCTACAAAAAAATACAAATAAAAATTAGTCAGGGGTAGTGGCACCCCTCTGTAGTCCTAGCTGCTTGGGAGGTTTAGGTGGGAGGATTGCTTGAGCCCGGCAATTTGAGGCTACAGTGAGTTATGATTGTGCCGCTGTGACAGAATGAGCCCCTGTCTCTGAAATTAAAAAAAAAAAAAAAAAAAGAATAGAAAAATTAGTGGTTAAATGGGTGCCAGTCAGATGTTGATAAAATGCCCAGAGTACAGGTCTTGGTCTATTTTTCTGGTGTTATTGCTAGTGCTAGACAGATTTTATTCTGCTGATTTCAGGTGATCCTTTAAGCCATGACTTAGAATTGAATTTTCACATATCTCTGTTTCTTTAGATGAGCAAAATGATTCATGTGTAGCCTTATGTTAAATCTGCAAAGCTGAGATTCTGTTTTTTTTTTTTTTTTTTTTTTTTTTTGGTACAGGTCACGTTCAATTTTGGACCCTGCCTCCTGAGGCATGTGGTTTTGCTCTTTCATGAATGGGAGATGGTTTTGTCCTCCCTACTAATTCTCAGTACAGTTTCGTCTTGTAGGTCTCAATGTTATAAGCTCTTTCTTTTATTGTAGCTGGTGCATATATGTCGTAGGTTTGTTCAGAGGCTGAAAACTAGGATGTACTTTGGACAGTTGTATAAAGTATTTTGGGCATTGTCTGGTTCTGAAGTACACGTACAATATAGTCTGCAGCTGAACTGTCTAGTATGTTAGCTAGTAGCTACATGTGTTAGTGAGCACTTGAAATCAGTCTAGTCCAAATTGAGATAGATTGTAAATTTAAAATACATAATTGGATTTCAAAGATGTAGTATAAAAGGTGGGGTGTAGTGACTCACAGCTGTAGTCCCAGGCCGAGGCCGGGAGTTTGAGATTAGCCTGGACAACATAGTGAGACCCTGTCTCTCAAAATAAAAATATTTAATATAAAAGAAATATGTAAGATATCTTATTTATAATTATGTTGATTAATGCTGAAATGAGAATATTCTAGATATATTGAATGAGCAAAACACACTACTAAAATTTACTTTTTTCTTGTAACTTTATTTTAATATGCTTATAAAAAAATTAAAATTATACATGTGGCTCTCTTTTGAGGATGGCATTATATTTCCATTGGACAGTGATGATCTAGAGTGTTTTTGCTACTGTACATAGCTCATAATTAAAAATTATTTTATATACTTTCTGCTTTATTTATTTGTTTTTAGAAATAGGGTCTCACTCTGTTAGCCAGGCTGGAGTACAGTGGCCAGATCATAGCTCACTTCAGCCTTGAACTGAATTCAAACAATTCTCCTGCCTTAGCCTTCTGAGTAGCTTGCCACCACTCCTGTCTAATTAACTTTTTTTTTTTTTTTTTTTCCTGTAGAGAAGGGGTCTCCCTCTATTGTCCAGGCTAGTCTCAAACCACTGGGCTCAAGCAATCCTCCTGCCTTGGCCTCCCAAAGAGATCACAGGTGTGAACCATCACGCCTGGCCACATTTTTGCTTTAAAAGGTCAATAGTTCTTAGCCACCAGAGGTGTTCAGGCATAAGTTTAATGAACTCTTGGTAATGATCATTTATTCATTCCTGTATTAATTCATTCAGTAACATCTATAACATCTATAACATATAACAATTTTCCCAACACTGTACTATACTCTGGGCCAACAGACATAAAAGACATGTTTCCTGTCCTTAAGAAGCTCATCATCCTGTGGAAGTTGTGAGGATAGGATTCAGTTCAGTGCTTATAAGGGTGCTTAGATGACCTTCATGATCCTTTCCAACCCATTGCTCTGCAATTTTTGCATACCTCCTTACTACTTGTTACCCAGAGAATTTAGAGAATCATGGACTTAAGATAATTGTAGATCACAGTCATTTCCAAAATTTCTTAGTCCCTTTTCTATCAGCTCTTTTTGTATTTTTTAATGTAGTCTCCACATTGTAGACACTGTGCTTTTGTTCTCCATTCTTTCTTCTTTGAGTAACTTCATTATTCATAATAAGAACTGCTTTCTTATTTTGTTTAAATATGTTCTTTCATCTCTGGTTTCATCTCCCATTATTAATATTTGTAAGGTTGTTTCATTCTGAGTGATTTCGTAGATTCTCAGGTTACAAGCAGTGGTATGTTGGTAAACTGGCTCTATAAATAAAAAGTATCTGCTGATTTCCATGATACAAATACTTTTACTACTGCTGATTTGGGCTCTCAAAATTTCTGAATATTTAACAGTTGACTCTTGAGAGCCTGTATAAGACAGTGCTGAGACACCAATGAAACAAGCTCTTTCTTTTAACATTTAATTGTGGATGTTGATTCTAGTTTTCTTAAACTTAATTTTTTTCTTGCTGTTTTTCTGCAAAATAAACACTAAACACAAAATAAACAACAAGTCCCAATTGCTCCTTCTATTTAAATATTCATTCATTCATTTAGTTTTTCATTCGAGAACTATTTATTGACTGCAGATTCCTCCTATGGTCATAGTTGTGGATTTTTATAATCACTGTATAATAGCTGTATGGTTAAGTCGACTAGTATGCCAGAAGTCACATTTAGAAAGATAGAATTGTGGCCGGGCGTGGTGGTTTGAAGGTTGAGGAGAGTAACCTAAGGTGAGGGTGAGTGGGAAGAACATGTGACTTGCAGATGCACAGGTTCTGTGGGAAGGGCCCAGTGGCTACCTGGGGAGCTCAGGGAGGATGGGGCCAGATGCCCCCAGGCCTTGTGGCCACAGTGAAGATTTGAACTTTCCCTTGAGAGCAATGGGAAATCAGTGAGGGGTTATAGCTGAAGAGCGACCAGATCAGATTTGCCTTTTAAAAATATCACTCTGGCTTCAGTGAAGAAAACCATTAGAAAGTCTAAGAGTGGGTGTAGGAAGTCAGTGGCAATGGAATTGGCAAGTGAAATGCATTCAAGAGATATTTAAGAGGTAAAACCAATGGTGCGTAGTGAGGGATAGGATAAGGGGAAAGAGAAAGGTGGAACTTCTGGGCTGTAGCTTGAGTGACTGTGGGAACTTTTACCCAGGCAGGGGGTGCTGCAAGACTGGATTACCGTTGCCGTTGTTTTTTTGGGGGGTGGGAACAGATTCAAGAGGTTCTTCTTACATAGTGAGTTTGAGATATCTTTAAGACACCCGAATGGAAATGCCATGTAGGTGGTTGGCTGTGCTGTTTTTGAAGCGTTAAGAGGAGTTTGTGCTAGAGAGATGAATTTGAGGGTCATTGGTAGATAGATGGTAATTTATGTGGATATCTAGGGCAATGATTCTCAAAATATGTGCCTTTCTAGCAGCAGCCTCAGCTCCACCTGGAAACTTGTTAGAAATGCAAATTCTCAGGCCCTGCCTTTGGTCTATTGAATTGGAAACTTGAGGTGGGGCCCAGCAGCCTGTGTTTGTGGAACTGTCCAGGTGATGCTAATGCACACTAAAGTTTTAGAGGCCCTGGTCTAGAGAGAGTATGGAGTGAGAAAAATTTTGGTCTGGAGTTGAACCTTGAGAAGGTTTGACTTCTAAAGACTGGGAAGTGAAGGTTGGATGACTTTGCAAAGGAGGTTGGAAGTAGTGTTTAGAGGGTAGAAGGAAAATCCAGGAACCAAGACAGGAGAGCAAAGTAGGGAGTTACTTGTTGCTGACATATTAGGTAAGATGATGCATGCACAATGTTCTCTGGGTTGAAAATAAGTAAATCCAGACAGACAGAAAATAAATTAGTGAATCGCCAGAGGCTGGAGGAAGGAGAATGAGGAGTGATGCAAATGAGTACAGTTTCTCTTTGGGGTGGTAAAAATATTTTGGAATTACTGGTGATGGCTGTACAACATTATGAATATATCAAACCCCACTGAATTGTACACTTTGAAAAGGAAGATGAGGCTGGGCGTGGTGGCTCACACCTGTAATCCCAGCACTTTGGGAGGCCTAGGTGGGCAGATCACCTGAGGTCAGGAGTTCAAGACCAGCCTGGCCAACATGGTCAGACCCCATCTCTACTAAATATACAAAAATCAGCCGGGCATGGGGGCAGGCACCTATAATGCCAGCTACTCAGGAGGAGGCAATTGCTTGAACCCAGGAGGTGGAGGTTGCAGTGAGCTAAGATTGTGCCAGTGCACTCCAACCTGGGCTACAAGAGTGAGACTTCGTCTCCAAAAAAAAAAAAAAGAGGAAAATGAGTAATTCTTTAGAGAAATCTTGTTTTAAAGAGGAGTCCAAACTGGATGGAAGCTGAAGGAAGATGTGGAGCTTGGAAAGTTTTGGATGACTTGTTATTTTTAAAGCTAATAAGGATCTGAAAATGTTTAAATTGTGTTGGAAAGGATCCAGAAGAGAGATAAAGAGATGATTGATGGTGTTGAATAGTGGTATAACCTCAGAGTAGGAGGGGACTTTTGGGGCCAGTAGTCTGCTGTTTTCCTAACTCCTGACCTCCATTTCATGTTATAATGCAGGTGAAAACAATTCCTCAGAAGGGATCTTCCAGTTCCAAGTTTGAACATCATGTGGGGCAGGTATCTTTCTGCCTCCTAGGGCCTACCATTCTATTTTGTGATGGTCCTGACTATATTGGTGAGTTGAGGAAAATCAACAGGGAAAATTGACTTACAAAATGGGAGGCAATGTTTCCTCTTAAATGGACTTTCAATCTCATTTTAGTCATTTCCTTTATCCTCACTTCCAGGAGAACGCAGTGCTGCCAATTCCTAAGCCTTTTGAGACTTCCCTGGTATTAATTGTGTTGTTTATCAGTTTTTTGTTTATTTGTTTTTATTCTTTTTTTTTTTTTTGGAGATGGAGTCTTGTTCTGTTGCCCAGGCTGGAGTGTAGTGGCACAATCTTGGCTCACTGCAACCTCTGCCTCACAGGTTCAAGCGATTCTCCTGCCTCAGCTTCCTGAGTAGCTGGGATTACAGGCGCCCGCCACCATGCCTGACTAATTTTTATGTTTTTAGTAGAGATAGGGTTTCACCGTGTTGGACCAGGCTGGTCTCAAACTCCTAACCTCAGGTGATCCACCTGCTTTGGCCTCCCAAAGTGCTGGGATTACAGGCATGAGCCACTGTGCCCAACTGGTTCTCAGTTTTTTCATTATCAGTTTAGTATTCAGTTTTCTTGGTCTTCTAACTTATTAACCACTCATCCAAATGATTTCTAGCTTTCAAGATTTTATTGTTTTGTCTCTTCTCTTATTCTCCTTGTCTTTGTTGGTTTCCATTTAAAAAACAAAAGCCTTTAAAAATTCACCTTTTGGTCAAGTGCAGTGGCTCACGCCTATAATCCTAGCACTTTGGTAGACAGAGGTGGGTGTATCACTTGAGCTCAGGAGTTCAAGACCAGTCTGGGCAAAATGGTGAAACCCTGGCTCTACAAAAAAATACAAAAATTAGCTGGGCGTGGTGGCTTGTGTCTGTAGTCCCAGCTACTTCAGGGGCTGAGGCTGGAGGATCAATTGAGCCCAGGAGGTGGAGGCTGCAGTGAGCCAAGATCGTACCACTGCACTCCAGCCTGGGTGACAGAGTAAGACCCCGTCTCAAAGAAAAAAAAAGAATACCCTTTTAGTGAGATGTGGTAGATGCATGGGTTCAATCTTCCATCTTTACCTTCTCTCGCTTTCTTCCCCCAGAGAATATATAACATGTTTTTGTGTTCCTTCACTGTTATAGTATTCTCCTGTGACTATGTATGAGCCGCATGCCACTAATAAGCCATTTCTTTCTTGTCCAGTCTTTGGGGCAGATTTTGGGAACCTGTTGGCACTACGTGGCTGTCATGAGGATTAAATGTGCTAATGCATCTAAATTACCTGACATAGTAGGTGCTCAAAAAAGGCATGCCATCTCCTTTTCTCAATCTGGAGGATATGACTGAATTCTACTGCATTCATTATTAGATTTCAGTTTGTAAACTTGTGTGCCTTTCCAGCCTGCAGTGACTGACTTGCCTAGTTCTATCAGATGGCATGTTAACTCTCCTTCCCAGCTTTGGAGGCCTGCAGATTTGACCACCAGGTCACCAGAGTTCTCCTTTTTGTCACTGGTAACAATTGTGGCTGTGATGGGGTAGGAGGTATCATGAAAGCCTCACCATACTTTGCAGACATTCAGAAAGAATAGGGCTGGAACTTTTTTCTGGTAACTTACATTAGTGACATTGTTTAGCTGAGTCTAGGGGTGGGAAGATAATACTTGAAAGAATAAGGGATACCTCTACTTCTCATAATATTGTTTTACTTTTCTTAAATATAAAGAAAATTTTACCCCCTTTTAAAAAACGTAAAGCAGTAGTTTTTAGTCTAGGGTCTGTGGTGAGAATTCAGGGAGTCAGTGAACTTAGATGAGAAAAAAATTATATCTTTATTTTTACTGACTTTACCTTATCAATGATAAGGTTACATGCAATTATATATGTTGTAAATAAACTGTAGTAGCATTAGTAGCATATAAGTGACAATTTAATATCACATTACAGTTATTATTTCTTAAAATATTATTTATGCTCATTCCTTTCTAAAATTATAGTAGCAGTTATCAGACTTGCCAGTAGATCTTGTTATATAGTAGATCTTGCCTTATATAGACATAGTTCAATTTAAAGTACCTTTTGGGGTATTGTAAATTTGTATTTTCATATATTTACAATACATATCCGATTTAATTTAAATGAAATAGTTTTCTGTTAATCCTAGTTTATGCATTAAAAACATTATTCTGAGAAAGTGGGTTTGCAGGCTTCCTCAGGTTGCTGAGCGTCCATGGCACAGAGATTCTGAACCCCAAAGACAAGTGACTGCAAAGGAATTTATGATTGTTTATATAAACTAATATTTTTCTTAGATCTCTAGTCACTCTTTTCTCTGGCATAGCCCATTAAAATTTGCTTTCTAACATAGAGTTTTCATTTTATAAGATATTTGGAAAGGGGCTATTTTATTTTCACTGACATGTGAGTTCAGATGATATTTAAAAACACAAGAACAAAGAACCCTCATTTTGAAATGAGACCTAAATATTTGGAATAATTGAAGTTTCAGGACTTAACCATTCTGTTAAGTTGCTTTGCTAACTTCCTAGTTTTATGTTAGGCTTTCGGGATGCTGAAACTCAGGGATGATGAAGTTACATTTTACTTCATGGCTTAGCAGCAATAGGTTCAAGTGACCTTGGATGGTTATAAAAGTTGGTTTTATGTTAATTATACCTTAAAGCCCTTGAAGGTCTATTCTGCCTTTGGAATGTCTTCTGGCCCCTTCCTGATGGCTGCCGTGTGTGCCTTTGACTTTGTCTGGAGAGGTGTCTGCCTGCTCTGTTTCTTGGGTCAGCAGTGGAGGCTGGGCAGAGACCCTGGAGCCTTGAGGTCAAGTTTCCTACCTCGGACACCTTGGAACACTGTAGTGTTAAAGCTCTGGTGCCAGTTCTTGCTTAACTGACCTGAACTTGATACTTTAGTTTTCTGTTGCCTAAAGCAGGTCTGCTAAATTGCTCTAAAAACTTAAATAAAGTATGAGGCACTCAATTTTCACCACAGTAGGTTCCCACTCCTTTTGAAGGAGTACTTCATGGTACACTAGAAGCTCTCATGGATCCCAGTGACTCGGAGGAGACTGTTTGGAAGCCTGAGTACATTTTCCTGTTTTCTTTCTTTTCTTTTCTTATTTGTAGGTAAGGGATGGCATTTAATCCAAACACCTGCTAGGTTCTGTTGACCTACATACATTGTCTCTCCTATCTTTTTATGCTTGTTTTTATCATGTTCCTGACAGGAGGTTATTCCTCTGCCAGAATATCTCTTGCAATGATGAATGTTTTACTTAATCAAACAGTCCAATTCACTTAGTAATAATAATAATAATGGTCATCATATTTATGAAATGCTTCCTATGTACCAGCCACTATATGAAGGACTTTACATATTTTAAAAAACGTAATCTGACAACAGTCCTATGAGTGATAGCTACTATCATTAACTTCATTTCACAGATGAGGAGACTGAGATTCAGCCTAGAGGTAAAGTAACTTGCTTAAGTTCCTGTACAGTACCTGGCCAAATTGGAAGTGGAATCAAGGCAGTCAGACTCAGGAATGCAGGCTCTTAAATCAGCCTCTTGGATTAAAGCAATTTCAGAAGTGCTTCAGTTAAGTGTGGTAGTTACCTAGTATGATCTAATGTATTATATAAGTTTACCATGTTGATAGCTCTGAAGCCAAACAAGCACATCTCCAGCTGACTTTGGTGTTATATTTTATTATTTGAATGTTCTAAATGCAAGTTTTTAATGTTGAGTTTATTTATGTTTATAGGGATGCTTCCTTTGGAAATTGCACTTACAATCTCACCATTCTCGACTGTTTGCAGGGAATCAGAAAGGTAATAACAATTCTCCTTGCTGTATTTGACACAGTAGTTTAGAAAAAATATGAGAAAGGAATAATCTCAACATCCTTATTTGTTATTGGAGGGAAGAAAGGGGAACCAGTAAGTAGAAGGCTTTTCACTTCCTGAAGGATGATTGATTTGTAAAATACAAACACCAGGAAAAGCTGGGAGGAGGGAGTGGAAGGGGCCTTTCTTTGTCATTTAAACTGTTTGTGTTCCAGGGCAGATTTATCGCCACTATCAGCTGCAGTGCCTGTGACATTGCTTTGTCACATGCTTAGCTTTATTGTCAGGCTTGATCTTGGTGTGGGAGAGTCAGGACGTTATTTAAGCCACTGTTCTCCTATGCTGCTTGATCCCACCACAAACCCATTAAAACAGAAACTCTGGGGGTAGAGCCCTGCGGTCTGTATTTGAAGAATCTCTCCAGGTGATTTGATACACTCCAAAGTTTGAGAACCAAGTCATAGTTATTTAATTATTTCTGTATATAATGGAGAAGTTAAACTAGAAGATTTCTGAGAGCTCTCGGAACATGTTTTAGAAACATTAATTCACAAACTGAGAAGTTATACAAGCTATACTGTAAATTCTAATGAGGGCTCAAAGTACATAATTCCATCTCAAACATATAACCATGATTTATTATCAGTCAGAAATGTATATATTACATAACCTGTTGATCATAGGACATGCATAATGATGTTACATGGACTATAAATATATTATCAGTAGCAATTCTAGTTCATTTCTCAGATGTAATATAAAACTGATTTTGCTGTGTTTTGAGTTGAGAAAATTGGTGTGATAAATGTGCTACCCATTTTATACATGGTTGTTTCTGTTTCATTTAAAATGAATTTAAACCCTATCAAACTTTAAAATAGTTTTCAAATATTTTTCTTTCCACTTAAACAACTACAGAGATACTCTAGCTCACTCTTGCAACAATATTGCCAAAATGCATTTACAGTAATACCAGTTAAGAACTTCTATGGAGACATTACCCAACATATAACCATTGATTATAGCATTTGGAAAATATGCCCGAGGGAAAAAATAATTTATTTATCATCACTATTATTATTTTGTACCATCTGGTACAGGCTATTTGTTTTATACTACTTAAAAAATTTAGAAAGAGTTCAGACTGGAATATCGCTACCTGTAATTATGGTAATTAGTAACTCAGTATAGAAAGTTGTGCCATCCCTCCTGTTGTAGAGGAAAGGTATGTAAACTTGTTTCATCAAATGTTGGGGTTAACTCAAAGACAGATGACATTTTGGAGGATCTCACAGATTGTGCAGCATGTCTTTAAGCACCTGAGACATTTCCCGTACGTTCGTTCGCTTACATAAGGCACCATGTTCTGGGCTATTTTTGCGTGGCAACGAGTAGTACCCTTCTAAGAACCTATACAGAGTATGGCGACATTTTTGCCTTTTTAGGGAATACATTTCTCTGATTTTGATGTATTGGCATTGTCATAAGTATAGTTTATATTCCATGTTATGTGAACTAGTATACATGGATATAAGCAAACACTTTGGAAATACAGAGAAAACTTCAGAGTGTATATTTTTCTCACTTTTATGTCTGGAAAGGTGCATATGGATGAACTCAGTTTTTTTTTTTTTTTTTTTTTAAGACTGGACTAATTTAAATAATTTGTTCTGCTTGTTCTGTGGGGATTGTTTAAACCAGTATTATCAGAATTTTGCGTTTATAAGAATCACCTGGGAAGCTATGCTGAATAGGTGATCCTGGGCCCCAACTACAGAGAATCTGATTTAATAGTTCTGGGGTGGGGCCCAGGAGTCGGCTTCTTTAATATGAATTACGCTAAGTGTTTCTGATGCAGATGGTGCATGTTCTGTGTTTTGAAAAAACACTGATAGATGTACTGGAGCTTGGCTTGCTAGTTTCTTTTCTATTTTAATGACTTGATCATGTAACTTTTAAATGTACCTGTGGTTTTGTATTCTGTTGTAATCCGTATAGCTTCATGATTTATAAAATAAAAGACTCTCTGTTTTCTTTAAAATATTAGATCTGAGCTAGCTGGATAGTTTTAAAAGTTCTAAGTCATTAGTTACAAAAGGGAGTATGAAGTTTTCTTTGTGATAAAAGTATCAGTTTTTTTTTTTTTTTTTTTAATTGTAAGAGCAGTCAAGTATAATCCTACTTTGTCAGAAACTATCATCATGAAACAGATTCTCCTAAGGTAGAGTTTTAGTTACAAATAAGGGCCTATTAAGTAGAAATATTAAGAGTTTTAGGGGTTGGAAGAAAAAAAAGGTAAAAAATGCAGGATTTTTGGGGGGCTAAATATCTCATTATGATAAAAGGAAAACAGAAACTCATAAGAATAATTGATTTTTCTTCTCCTAACAAAGAAGTTAATCACTATGATATATTCTGTCATAGTTACGTCTAGTTCGCAACAGTTTCTAAATATGAATTTGTTTTATTTCATTTTTTATACATATAATTTTACATGCAAAACTGATGTAAATTATAAATCAAGGCATCTTTTGTGGGGCTTTTTTCATGTTATTCTAAGTGTTTTTTTGGTTCCACTTCTAAGACAGTCTTAATGCAGTATAACCAGTGTTATAAAAAGATTTCTAGATATACATTAAAAATCAAAGGTTTAAGCGATCTCTTCAGATTAGTGAGGATCATTTCTGTAAGTAGGAGTTCCAGAAATGATGAGTAGAGTTTATCAATTTAGCATGGAAAAACTAATTCACATTCTGCTTTTAGGGATTACAACATGGATTTTTTGACTTTGAGACGTTTGATGTGGATGAATATGAACATTATGAGGTTTGTACATTTAAATTTTTTTTACAAAACATAATTTCATGTTGATTAATTTTTTCCCCCATCACACTCATGTATTGCAAATTGAGTGGGTGCTAAATAAAAGCATTCTGGAGTTTTCCAGAGTGGTCAGTTTTGTCCTTTCAGCCTTGGTTATTTCCTTTGAATCAGGAGTCACCAAAATTTTATTTTGGGAAAATGACATGTCTATATATATTCTGTCATCAAATATTTATTGACAATCACTTTGCACCTTAAGTTTATAAGAAAAATCTAAGTAGGGTAGTAAAATTATGTTACTTTTATTTTAGAAATCAGGTTTTATTTAAAATAAAACTGAATTTGTACCATTTATTTATTTATTTTTGAGGCAGCGTCTAGCTCTTTTCTCCAGGCTGGAATGCAGTAGCACAATCTTGGATCACTGCAACCTCTGCCTCCCCAGGCTCAAGCCATCCTCCTACCTCAGCTTCCCAAGTAACTAGAATTACAGGTGTATGCCACCATGCCTGGCTAATTTTTTTTTTTTTAAAACAGGATTTCACCATGTTGCCCAGGCTGATCTTGAACTCCTGAGCTCAAGTGATCCTCCTGCCTTGGCCTCCCAAAGTGCTGGGATTACATGCATGAGCAACCATGCCCAGCCGCCTTATAATATTTTTGATTGTATAAATTTTATTTTGAAATATGGCTGAATTTACTTAGTTCTAAAAGTTGACTGAATTTTTTTCCCCCATGGCATCATTACAAAACTTTTGATTAATGTCTTGACCGCTCAAAATGTAGGCAAAGGCTATCTCCAAGCTGGGTTGTGCTATAAGGAGATATTAAAGAAGAGTAGGATAAGGAGTCTAGAAGTCGTTAACTTTTTCTGAAAGATGAGAAGCCTGTACAATGTGAGTAGGTTCAACATTCTTGGAACATGAATTCATCTGTTGGGTTTCCCCAGAGGAGTAATACAATTTATCTCTATCCTTAGTACGATAAGGGAAGCCCTCACATTTGGGGCCCTAGTCTAGAATATGGCTATTTGGATATTCTGTTTCCATGTTAAATGCAACATATCTGAAAATAAACTGATCATCTTTTACCCAAGCATGGTCCTCTGCTTTGTGTGTGTTACCGCATTGCCATCCTACTGAGCACCCAGGCTCAAGGCTAGAAACATTACTTTGTTTTCCTCCCTAACCTAGTGAGTATTTGGATCACTTCTACTGGTGCCACAGGATGTATTAATTATATCTGTCTTTCCTCTCTCCTCTCACTTCCTTCCCTCTGACTCAGGTCTCACGTCTTTTCCTGTGGACCTTTCATTTTAATAGTTCTCTAACTGAGCTCGGCCCTTCTCCTCCCAGGCTGCCTTACCCACACCTGAGTGATCCTAAAATAGGGTTCTCATCTTGCTTGTCTTGTTCTTGGCCGCAAACTGGCTGTTTCTCCCATTGCCCTGCTGAAATGAGGATAAACTCTCCTGTCCTGGCATTCTTAGCTGTGATGAGCTCCAGCCTACCCTCCTAGCCGCATCTCCTGTTTCTTCACTGTACGTACTCTGTGTTCCAGCTCCTCTGAACTGCTTAGTTACTGTTTCTTGAATATCCCTGTTGCCTGGTTGAGCTTGCTTTTTCCCAGATCCCCATCCCTTGAACCTCCCCACTCCTCCATTTCGCTTGTGTTAAAATCCTGCACAGATTAGATCTGGCCTCTGGAGTACTCCTGCCCCACCCCCGGCCAATTTCATGCCTTACAATTTGTACTTTCCATTTTTCTTACATCATGGCTATTTGTGTACAAGCCTTATTTTCCTTATTAGGTTGCAAATTCCCTATGGATGGAATTATGACCAAATAGAAAAACATATACTTTGTTCTTGGATAGAAAGATTTAACATCATAAAGCTGCTACTTTCCCCAAAATTAATACATTTAATGCAATTTATGAAAAAAACCCAAAGAGAGTTTTTAAAAATACCATAAAAGCATTTTTAGTAGTGACAAAAAANCAGATTCTCCTAAGGTAGAGTTTTAGTTACAAATAAGGGCCTATTAAGTAGAAATATTAAGAGTTTTAGGGGTTGGAAGAAAAAAAAGGTAAAAAATGCAGGATTTTTGGGGGGCTAAATATCTCATTATGATAAAAGGAAAACAGAAACTCATAAGAATAATTGATTTTTCTTCTCCTAACAAAGAAGTTAATCACTATGATATATTCTGTCATAGTTACGTCTAGTTCGCAACAGTTTCTAAATATGAATTTGTTTTATTTCATTTTTTATACATATAATTTTACATGCAAAACTGATGTAAATTATAAATCAAGGCATCTTTTGTGGGGCTTTTTTCATGTTATTCTAAGTGTTTTTTTGGTTCCACTTCTAAGACAGTCTTAATGCAGTATAACCAGTGTTATAAAAGATTTCTAGATATACATTAAAATCAAAGGTTTAAGCGATCTCTTCAGATTAGTGAGGATCATTTCTGTAAGTAGGAGTTCCAGAAATGATGAGTAGAGTTTATCAATTTAGCATGGAAAACTAATTCACATTCTGCTTTTAGGGATTACAACATGGATTTTTTGACTTTGAGACGTTTGATGTGGATGAATATGAACATTATGAGGTTTGTACATTTAAATTTTTTTTACAAAACATAATTTCATGTTGATTAATTTTTTCCCCATCACACTCATGTATTGCAAATTGAGTGGGTGCTAAATAAAAGCATTCTGGAGTTTTCCAGAGTGGTCAGTTTTGTCCTTTCAGCCTTGGTTATTTCCTTTGAATCAGGAGTCACCAAAATTTTATTTTGGGAAAATGACATGTCTATATATATTCTGTCATCAAATATTTATTGACAATCACTTTGCACCTTAAGTTTATAAGAAAATCTAAGTAGGGTAGTAAAATTATGTTACTTTTATTTTAGAAATCAGGTTTTATTTAAAATAAAACTGAATTTGTACCATTTATTTATTTATTTTGAGGCAGCGTCTAGCTCTTTTCTCCAGGCTGGAATGCAGTAGCACAATCTTGGATCACTGCAACCTCTGCCTCCCCAGGCTCAAGCCATCCTCCTACCTCAGCTTCCCAAGTAACTAGAATTACAGGTGTATGCCACCATGCCTGGCTAATTTTTTTTTTTTTAAAACAGGATTTCACCATGTTGCCCAGGCTGATCTTGAACTCCTGAGCTCAAGTGATCCTCCTGCCTTGGCCTCCCAAAGTGCTGGGATTACATGCATGAGCAACCATGCCCAGCCGCCTTATAATATTTTGATTGTATAAATTTTATTTTGAAATATGGCTGAATTTACTTAGTTCTAAAAGTTGACTGAATTTTTTTCCCCATGGCATCATTACAAAACTTTTGATTAATGTCTTGACCGCTCAAAATGTAGGCAAAGGCTATCTCCAAGCTGGGTTGTGCTATAAGGAGATATTAAAGAAGAGTAGGATAAGGAGTCTAGAAGTCGTTAACTTTTCTGAAAGATGAGAAGCCTGTACAATGTGAGTAGGTTCAACATTCTTGGAACATGAATTCATCTGTTGGGTTTCCCCAGAGGAGTAATACAATTTATCTCTATCCTTAGTACGATAAGGGAAGCCCTCACATTTGGGGCCCTAGTCTAGAATATGGCTATTTGGATATTCTGTTTCCATGTTAAATGCAACATATCTGAAAATAAACTGATCATCTTTTACCCAAGCATGGTCCTCTGCTTTGTGTGTGTTACCGCATTGCCATCCTACTGAGCACCCAGGCTCAAGGCTAGAAACATTACTTTGTTTTCCTCCCTAACCTAGTGAGTATTTGGATCACTTCTACTGGTGCCACAGGATGTATTAATTATATCTGTCTTTCCTCTCTCCTCTCACTTCCTTCCCTCTGACTCAGGTCTCACGTCTTTTCCTGTGGACCTTTCATTTTAATAGTTCTCTAACTGAGCTCGGCCCTTCTCCTCCCAGGCTGCCTTACCCACACCTGAGTGATCCTAAAATAGGGTTCTCATCTTGCTTGTCTTGTTCTTGGCCGCAAACTGGCTGTTTCTCCCATTGCCCTGCTGAAATGAGGATAAACTCTCCTGTCCTGGCATTCTTAGCTGTGATGAGCTCCAGCCTACCCTCCTAGCCGCATCTCCTGTTTCTTCACTGTACGTACTCTGTGTTCCAGCTCCTCTGAACTGCTTAGTTACTGTTTCTTGAATATCCCTGTTGCCTGGTTGAGCTTGCTTTTCCCAGATCCCCATCCCTTGAACCTCCCCACTCCTCCATTTCGCTTGTGTTAAAATCCTGCACAGATTAGATCTGGCCTCTGGAGTACTCCTGCCCCACCCCGGCCAATTTCATGCCTTACAATTTGTACTTTCCATTTTCTTACATCATGGCTATTTGTGTACAAGCCTTATTTTCCTTATTAGGTTGCAAATTCCCTATGGATGGAATTATGACCAAATAGAAAACATATACTTTGTTCTTGGATAGAAAGATTTAACATCATAAAGCTGCTACTTTCCCCAAAATTAATACATTTAATGCAATTTATGAAAAAAACCCAAAGAGAGTTTTAAAATACCATAAAAGCATTTTAGTAGTGACAAAAAATACCATTCCCCTCTAAAATCCCAAAATTAGAAACAAAGGGAATATGTATATATAAGAAAGAAGGTCAGATAACTTGTAGTACATCTAAATCATTGAAGGTTATGCAGTCATTTTAAAAAATGAATTGAGCTATACCAGTTATCTTGGAATGATTTCTATAATGTTTGTTGAAAAGAAAGGATATGGAAGAGTGCTTTAATAAAATCCGTCTTTGTAATGAAACAAATGATAGTAAGACGCTCCCTAGCCCACACATGTAGGTATCCACATTATATGACCAGAGGTGACTTACTTTGAAACTAATGAAGCTTAAATTTTAGAAAGCCTCAACCCCCAACTTGTATGGGCACCTTTTACAGTCCTATATCCAATTTTGTGTTAATAATTTTTTATTCTAAGATGGACCCTCAAATTAGGTAAGTTTCAGACCCCCCCAAAACCTGGATCTCTGCCCCATGAATATAAGCATGAAGAATGCAAATGGCCCATAGTATTAATTATTAAATATACAGCCAAACACTAAAGCCAATTAAAGGAGAGACGGAGGTGGGAGGGGGTTGGAAGGGGTGAGAGAGAAGAAGGAGCAATTCAAGGAGAAAACTAGTGGATTTTTTATTTATTCCATCCTTCCTCTCTCTCTAACTTTAATGGTGATGCTGAGGGTTAGTTGAAAAAAATCTTGAAAAACTTTAAGCAGACAGTACAATTTTATTCTTGCAAACCAACCAGCCAAACAAACAAAAATCTGACAAGAAGGTAGTCATGCTTTCACCTTGACAACAACTATTTAGGTGATGGGAGGGGAGCAGTCAGTTTTGGTGAACATTTGAAAAATGTTGGCCCAGCGCGGTGGCTCACGCCTGTAATCCCAGCACTTTGGGAGGCCAAGGCAGGCAGATCACAAGGTCAGGAGATCGAGACCACGGTGAAACCCCATCTCTACTAAAAATACAGAAAATTAGCCCAGCGTGGTGGCGTGCGCCTGTAGTCCCAGCTACTCTGGAGGCTGAGGCAGGAGAATGATGCGA
>NW_016829908.1:740905-747714 GCF_001698545.2 Rhinopithecus bieti
AAAAAAAAAAAAAAAAAAAAAAAAGAAAAAAGAAAAATGTTGTCAAACAACTTCTTTTTTTGAGAGTGATTTATCTGTTCTATTATAAAGCCTGTAAAATAGAAAACCACTATTGTGATTGGCAAGTGGTAGGTATTTCTTAATTTTTAATTTCTTGATTTTTTAAATGTTTGCTGAAGGAATAAATGAATAAAGGAACTCTTTTCTGACAATCTGTGGGCCCAGGCATTTCCTGTCAGATTTCTCTTGCTGTTTGCCCTGTTCTAGTGAGTATGATATTTGGTGAACTTATGGAATAGCTGAATTCATACATTTTATTAGCTCCAGGAAAGTCAGTATTCCAATGAAGGCAGTGTAGTTTTCAAAGCAAAATTTTATTGTTGACAGCAGTTGGTGAGACTGTGAACCTTAGATGGTTAGGGGATGTTCAAGATGCAACTTTTCAAAGGCACTTCTTTACTAAAGTATGTTTAGTAAAGGATACTTTAGTAAAGGATATGGCTCAAAAAAAAAAAAAAAAAAAAAAAAAAAAAAAACCAACAGCAACAGAAAGCCCAAACCAATAAGACTGTATCACTATGTGAGATTAAAGGGGAATCTTATAGAAAAAGTGCTACTTATAAATACTTCTAGTGATGAGGTCAACAGAATTTGGGAAATACTTGTGTAAAGTCTACAGCTAAACCTCTGCCTATCCTGCAAAAGGTTATATCCATCTTCCTCCTGCAATTCCAGGGTCTAAAGCAGTGCTGTCCAATAGAAATATGAAAGTGAAATTAGTTTTAATGATACATTTTACTTGTTGTAAATATGTTGTTTACATATTTACTAATATACCTAAAATAGCATTTAACATGTAAGCATTATAAAAATTATTAATGATGTATATATTTTACATTTTTTTTCAATTAAGCCTTGGAAGCCCAGTGTGTAGTTTATTTCTTTTATTTATTATCTTTTTTTGAGACAGGGTCTCGCTGTGTCACCCATGCTGGAGTGCAGTAGTGCAACCTAGGCTTACTGTAGCCTTGACCCCCTGGGCTCAAGCCATCCTCCCACCTCAGCCTCCAGAGTAGCTGGGACCACAGGTGTATGCCACGTTGCCCTGCTAATTTTTGTATTTTTTGTAGAGATGGGGTTTCGCCATGTTGCCCAGGCTGGTCTTAAACTCCTAGGCTGAAGCAGTCCGCCCACCTTGTCTTTCCAAAGTCCTGGGCTTACAAGTGTGAGCCACTACGCCTGGCCTCCAGTGTGTAGTTTATACTATAGCATATCTTAATTTAGACTAGCCATATTTCAAGTGCATAGTAGCCACATGTAGCTAGAGTGTGGATTCTGCAAGGACAGGCTAGCCAATGTACTGTCGTAGTCCATCAGTATGACATGAAGCCTAGGTTATATCTCCTTGCTTCATGTGATCTGTTGTTCACATGAGAGTTAATTTCAACGCCCTGTTCTATTTAGAAAGCTCGAGGTGAGATACCTCAGGCTCTTGCTTTATTTTCATGTGACTTAAAAATGGCCCATTGTATTAAGTATTGATAAACAACACCAGGTGTTGGCTTTCATCTTGCAAAAGTATCTTCCAAAATGTGGTCTTTCCAGGTCCTTTACCAAGCTCTTGTGGAACTGTGCAGTTCCTTACATTTGCCCCGATCAGACATGAAATTTGGGCAGGTATGCTGGGAAAGTTGAGAAAAGTAACTGTGAGATGATGGTCTAAAACCTTCCTCTAAGAATCAGTGTCAAAACATTTATGCTTCTCCAACAGCTTCTTAAGGTATTCTCAAAGAATACATACTTTGAGAACCTTGAGAACATTTACTCCTTTGAAATCTAGCCATTTCAAATCTAGTTCAGAAAATAAAAGTTGACTTTTATCCTAGGGAAAAATAATGAAGATGATAGAGCTTGAACATTCAATTAAATTATATAGCTGTAGGTATGTGAGGAACTATGCTCTTTAATAGTAAAGTTTAATGGTTAATGCTAGTGTAGGCTAATACTCTGCTTGTAAGACCTGGAAGTGGCACCCATATACAGAGTCTACTTTCAGTCAACTTTCTTCTAGTTTTTTGGGGGGTAGCTGTCCTTACCAAACAAGATGTTGCCCAAACACCAGTGATCATTCATGATGCTACTGGTAAGCAGTTACTATTTATCAGAGAGAATTTGAAGTTGTGTCTTTCGTTTGTTATTTTGCTTGCCCCAAAGGGCTTTCCACTGTTTACCAGAAAGCTTGCCATGTTTGATGATGGAAGTATGATGTGGTAGCAGTGTCCTTAGTTGGGTTTGGGAGAAGAAATTTAGAGAAATGATGCTTCAGTGGCAACATTGGAGGTTCCTCATCACTGTGGCTTACATTTATTATCCCATTCAAAATTCAGCCCATGCAATTTCAAGGAGTCTCCTTAAATATCTATTTGGGGATTAGGTGAGACTGAAAGTTCAAAAACGACTTCAAAACTGAGAAAGTACTTTGACTTTTTTCTTTGAGCTATTTTCTAGCTGCCATTATCTGCCCCCTGCTATAAGTCATTCCTTTTTTGGGTGTGAAAAACAAAATTATGAGAATATTTTCCAGAATATCAAACTATTGTAGCCTTGATCCTGTACTTTTAAATGTGAACAAATCCAGGCCACTTCTTTACCATTGTCTTGACAGAAGTTAGAGCCACACTTGGCCTGCAGGCCTGATGACAGAGGCACTGGTTACTGCCTTGACAACAGTCACTGCACAGGGCTTCCTTTTGTTTTTTCATCATGGCACATGGAGAAAATGATAATATTTGCTCAACACCCTGTGATTATAGCTCACAGCTGTTGGCAACTGGCCTGGGGGCTCTGGCTGCTCCAGTCTGCCCAGGCAGCTCCATTCTGGTCACACTGGTTAGGAAGCTTTGTTTTACAGAAATAATGGTGTGCAGATGAACATTTGTTATTTGAGAGTCAAGTAGCCACACCATGCTCCTTGTGGCCGCATTCTTATAGCTTTTCAGTTCATTTGTTGAACAGATATTAAATGCCTCCTGTTTGCTCCATATATTTGCTAGGCCCAATGTTTCTTTTTCTTTTTTGTTTTTTAGGAGGCTACCAGTAATATCATCTCTCCATGTGTAGGGTTAAAGCCTTTACTCTTGTCACCTGGTATCATAGAATCCATGTATTCTTGTGCCTCATTCTGCAGAAGTTGCCATATTTGAGTCTTGCCCCAAGCCCCCATTTTTATGCTTATCAATTTAGTTGTGATATAGAATTTCTCACTGATCAACGACAGGCTGAAATGTGGACTATTTTGTTCCTGAGACATTCAAGCAATTCAGTTTATCATTATTGCTATCTTCACCTAAAGGGTGCTCTTTTGGGGAAAGACCATTTCTATTCTAGAAAGTGATTTCACATTATTTTAGCCACATTACAATGTAGCCCATCTAGGAACTGTTTGTGAAAAAGCATGGATTCATTCTGGATGCCTGGGATTGGGTCTTTCTTGGATCTTAGGCCTCTTCGATCAAGACTTCACATTACTATCAGGGTGTAGGTTTTAAAAATTAAGTCTGATTATATCATTCCCCTGTTTTATCATTTCCCCTTCATGGACTCCACACTGACTAAAGGTGTGGAGGAAATGCAGACTCCTTACTATAGCACGGAAGGCGCTTCTTTACATGGGCTTGTCCTTCTTCTCCACTCTTGTCCTTTTCCACTCCCTTCCCATACCCAAATCCATGCAGCTAACCAGGTGGCGGCTTCTGAGCTTTTGCACATGCTCTTGCTCCCTCCTCCTGCCCGTCAACTCTTCTTTCTGGTCCACCGTATTTACACGGCTGACTGTTAAGTCCTTCTCAACCCTGTGGAAGCTCTTCTCATGTAGCCTTGTGTGGTACTCTGTTTACACATCTGTGTCTTTCCTGTATCTGTGGGTAATTTTGGGCAGGAACTGTGTCTTATTATTCTTTGAGTAAGTAACCTAGTAGCACAGTACACTCATAGTGGGCAGTCATTATTTGTGGAATGAAAGAACTAATGAATAAATGTGTGAATAAATACTAAAAACAGGAGAAAAGCAAATTTCAAGATATTTTATATGGTCTGTTTTCTGTGGAAAGTGCCTAAAACATGTTCATTAATAATCCATTCTGATTTTGCAGTAATATTCCAAGGGACAAATTTACCAGGGTAGACAACTTCTTCAAATGATGTTTCTTTTATCAGCAGCCAATCTATGCTGCAAGAGTGAGGTTTTTTTGTTCTAAGTCAGTTCTAAGTCAATCTGTATTTACAACACAGATTGCTAGATATTTTAATCTAAGACCAGTTCTGTATGCAACATCAATTTAGTTTAATATGTGACTGGGGACTATCTCCAGGTTGACTCTGTCACCCTTCACTGTGTAAGTAAATTTCTAGATTGACCAGGTTGTGTAGAGTCCTAACAATTGCTCTTTAGCACTTACCTTGAGAAACAGTAAAGTTTGTTAGGCCTCCCATCTCTCAACAAGTCACATCGGGTCAACAGCAGGAGTCAATGTTGTTGAACACTGAAGTTATGATGCTTCAAGACTTTGAATTAGAATTTGTACAGCAAACTAAAATGTAATCTGGATGCTGCTTGGTCTGCCTTCTTTACATGTTGGTGGATTATGGAACTGGAAATATGGGACTGCCATAGGACTGGGGTCAAGCAGTCCCCAGAATGCAAGTATGTGGGCATGTCCTCACCACCTGAAGCAGTTATGGAAGTGCGCCTCCCGTTGGCCATTTGAATATTGGAAGAACTATTAGAAGAAGCATTCTCCTGCAGCCATCTGGTAGCATTCATTACACCACTCTAAATCCTCACGTTTAAGGAAGCAAAATTACTTCTTGGCCACTGCAACTGCAAAAGTGAGGGGACCCAGTGTTTCCGTATCTTACACCCATTGCTGGTTCAAAGGTCACGTTGGTTAAGTCTATTAAATGTTTTGAGACTTACCCTGTCCTAAACAATTCCCCATGGCTTTTTTTCTTCCTCTTTAATGACTGTTTGGTATCTTTTCCTTCTTTTATCTCCAGACTTCTTAAGAGAGCAGTCTCGACTCTAACTAATTATGATCTGGCCTCTACTGAAACTGTTCCTGTTGACACAAGGGTTCGTAAAACCAAGTGGCTATGCTTGTTCTTCTTCCTACTTGGTTTATTCTGTGGTCGCTCTCTAATTCGCATTCCTTCCCTGATTTATAATGTGCTGTCTTTTGGATTTCTTCTCCGTCCATGGCTAGCCATCTTTTTCAGCCTCCCTCTCAAGTCCTTTCTCTTCCTTTGCCCACCCTGATTTGCTGGGGTTCTCTAGGGCCTCATGATTTCTGGTTATACACACTTTGTATGATTGAGTGCATCCAGTTCCAAGTTTCAACAACCATGTATGTGCTGCTGACTCCAAATCATCTTTGCGTCTTGAGCTTTGGAGTGGCATCTGCAAATGTGCACTGGATTTTTGCACCCTGCTGTTATTGTACTAGCAGAGGTGTTCACTGATCTGGACTGTTGGACTGGGACCCTACATGTTTTCCAACCTACTGTCTCTCTGCTGCAGCTGATGCTAGCAGAGGTGAAGCAGTCATCCACATGGGGCACTCCTTTTTCCCTCCACCGCACCGTCTCCCTCAAAAGCAAGTCTAAATTAATAATCTAGAGTTTGATTATTATTTAAAGCCAGATGGCACGTCAACTTAAACGAAATAATTCAAATATTTACTTTGCTTTAAGCTCTTAAAGTGCCCATCCTTACAGCATGTTTGCGTTTATGTGATACAACTATACTGTCAACACTGTTTTGTTGTTTTAGAAGTTAGGGAACTATAAAGAAGACACTTCTTAAATGAATTTTAAAAAGCCATTGTGGTTCTACCTTATTAAATTTCAAAATAGTCTTTGTGCCACTGTCATTCCTCTTCTGTACTTTTAGTATCACACTTTAAAAGTGTAATTTGACTTTTTCTTTAATGGATAAAAAACAGAGATGAGAATAACACCTACCTCATAGGGTTGCTATGAGAATTAAATTGTATAGAATACAGTAGTGCTTAACAAAGAGTCGGTGGTATCCACATATTTGCTGCCATTTTTATTACTGTTATTTGTCATTCCCACTTGCCTTTGGACTCTGTAAAAGCACAGAGAATGCTTTGTATTGTTTTATGTTTGACAGTACGTTACAGTCCTAGATATATAATAAAGGCTCAGCAAATGTTTAAATGAATGTTGAATTACACTTCAAAATTGTTTCTGCATGTTTTCCTAGAAAACACATCTGTTGATAAAGGGAATCAATCTTGTAATCGTCAACCTCAAAGATCATCTTTTCTATCTTACTGTAGGTTTATTACAGTAGTAAAAAGGTCAAATAATTTTCAGTGTTTGGACTGAAAAATATATTTGTGACCACTATTTTAGAGTCACAGATGCATTTTGTAGAAATCATAAAAATTGGCCGGGCGCAGTGGCTCATGCCTGTAATCCCAGTACTTTGGGAGGCTGAGTTGGGTGGATCATGAGGTCAGGAGTTCGAGATCAGCCTGGCCAACATGGTGAAACCTGGTCTCTACTAAAAATACAAAAAAATTAGTTGGTCTTGGTGGCGTGTACCTGTAATCCCAGCTACTTGGGAGGCTAAAGCAGGAGAATTGCTTGAACCCGTGAGGCAGAGGTTGCAGTGAGCTGAGATTGCACTATTGCACTCCAGCCTGGGTGACAGAATGAGACTTCATCTCCAACCAAAAGTTACTTGATGCAATTAGCTGGGTATGGTGGAATGTGCCTGTAGTCCT